>NC_045431.1:251248344-251548344 GCF_902635505.1 Sarcophilus harrisii
TCAGCATGAAAATGAGGAGTCCAATTTGTTAATCCCCTTATTTATTTTTTTCCTCTTCATTACATGCTACCAACTAAAATAATGCACTTTTCCAAGAAATAATTTGTGTCACTGTTGAGGGAACTAAATGTTTTCATTTTTTGTCCTCCTTTAATATTCATATCAGGTGCTTCCAACTGGAGAAAACTTTATTTCTAAAAGGGATATGCCATACTAAATGGAGGAATTGCTTTCATGATAATTCAGTTCCCTTCCTTCCAAATCAGCTTCCTTACCATCTAGTTACCACATTACTATCCAAGAATAAAGGTTCTTCGATAGTAATGGGGTAACTAGATGTTTTCAAGTAGACACTACATCATGATTTGATGAGGGTATAATAAAGCAGATTACTAAACAGTTCTTAGGCTGCATATTTTCTGAGGTCTTTTTCAACTCTAAGATATTGAGAGAATCTTTACCAGTTTGGAGATATTCTGTCTAACATTTTTTTGAGTGCATTTTTCACATCTTTATTTCTCAGACTGTATATAATAGGGTTGAACATGGGGAATACAACAGTATAAAAAACAGCCACAACCTTATCTGTATCTGGTGAGTATTTGGTGCTGGGACATAAATACATGAACAAAAGTGTCCCATAAAATAAAGTTACAGCTATTAAGTGGGAAGCACATGTAGAAAAGGTCTTACTTCTCCCTCCCGATGATTTGATATTCAAAACTGTAATGAGAATACAGAAGTAAGAAATGAAAATGATCACAAAAGTACTGGTCTGGATGAAACCACATAAACAAAAGCAGGACCTCATTGAGGGTAGTATTGGCACAAGACAAAGCTAATAATGGTGGTATGTCACAAAAAAAGTGATTGATGACATGGGATCGGCAGAATGGCAAACCGAAGGTCAGACTCACGTGAACCAGGGAAGTCATGCTTCCACTGAAATAGGCCAAGACAATGAAGAAGACACACACTTTCCTGGACATAAGCGTTGAATACATCAATGGATTGCAAATGGCTGCATAGCGGTCAAAGGCCATTGCAGCCAGAATGAGGCATTCTGCATCAGCAAAGCAAGCAAAGAAGTACATTTGAAGGGCACAACCATACAGAGAAATGTTCTTCTTAGAAGATAAAGTTCACCAGCATCTTGGGAGCTATGGCTGTGGAATAGCTGAGGAGTCTAGAAAGGAGATTACTGAGAAAATAATACATGGGAGTTTGAAGATTAGAATCAATATTGACCAAGGCTATTAAACCAATGTTTCCCACCAAAGTCAAAACATAGATGATCAAAAATAAAAGGAACAGAGTGATTTGGAGAGGTAAGTAATCTGTGAAACCAATAAAAATAAACTCAGTTGGTGGAGTGCAATTTCTTTCAGACATCTCTGTTTGGAAGAACTTCATAAATGAGATAAACAGTAGGTAGGGTTTTCAGCTGAGTTGCATATTATTGGATAAATCCAGAATGCATTCTATCTCACTTCTGTAAAAATGAATAGAGAGATAAGAATGTCTTTCCTGCCTCATCAAAAAAAAATCAACTATTCAAGTCTTACATTAAAGGGAAAGCCTTAAATGATGTGAAAGAATGGTATCAAGGAGCAAATAATTTAGGTAATCACAAAATGCTATTTCTAATTAAATGATAATGACCACAAATATTTATATGGATTTTTAAAATTCATTGTAAACTTAAAATTTATTTTCTCATTTGATACTCTCAACAATTCTGTAAGGATAGTACTTTGGATAGACTCATTTTGAAAAGATAAAGAATTTAGGCCAGATGATTCAGCTGATTTATCCACTGCCATGAAAGATAATTTTGAATTATATGTGGCATTTAAACTCAGAGTGTTTCTGACAAATACAGCTTTCTATTCATCTTTCTTGTCATACCCTTCAAACTATGATAATGATAGACAATACTTTGATGGATATAAAATTATATCTTATAAAATTAAGAATAATAAAATTATAATTCAAAGAGGAATCATATACACACTCAATTTGGTAGAGAAATGTATCTTACCCTATAGGAAAATAGCAGGAAAGGGGAAAAAGAAAGAGGGCATGGGTGATAGAAGGGAAAGCATTGGGAAAAGGATAGTCAGAACCAAAACATTTTTGAGGAGGGGCAGGAGTGAAGGGAAAGAAATAAGATAAATGGAGGAGAAAATAATTAGCTAATGATAATTGCAAAAGAATTTTAAAAGCAAGCTTCTCTGATAAGCCCTTATTTCTAAAACATAAAGGAAACTGAATCAAACTATAAATAATATCCATGGCCCAATAGATAAATGATCAAAAATATGAGCTATGCCCCAAATTATAAAAGTATGTATATTCTTTGATTTAATATTACTATTAGGTCTTACTCCCAAAAGAGATTTAAAAAAGGAACAGAACCTCTTTTATAGGGACAAAGAATTATAAATTGAGAGGATTCCCATCAATTGGGAATGGCTAAATAAATTGTGGTATATTATGATGAAATACTCTTATGCTATAAAAAAGAATGAAAATTGGGATAAAGATAAGGGAAACCATGAAGTAAATGCAGAAGTTGATCCTGCTTGTTACAACCAAGTCTTAAATTTTCATATTTATGCCTCAAATTTTAACATATGCCATAAATCAGGACTTCATTTATTATTATTGATAATCTACTTTAAGATGTTGATAGAGAACATATTAATAATGAAGATTAACTTTAAAATGTGTCTTGCATAATTTCTTTTTTGGAGATCCAGTTAAAATGTATCAGTCTTTCCTTGGGTGATTCAATGTAAAAGATCCTAGAAATTAGACCTGGAACTGAGTTCCCGTCCAGCCTCTTATTTTCTGTATAACTGTAGCTAGATCATTTTATTTGTCTTTTCCTCTATTTTCTCATCCACTAAATAGCATTCTTGCACTGAGATATTTCTAGGAAAGTCTTAGTAAACTATAAAATAATGTATTAGTGAGTCAAAGTGAGCTGGTATAATTATTCCTAATTAAAGGGAAGATGTGTATTATATATTATCATAATGAACTATGATCAGAACAATCACTGCTCAGTGTCTGATACAAGTTTAGTATTTAATATTTATTGACTAACTGGCATCATTTGATCCTATAGCCTTTGACAACTTCTGAATCTTTCATTTGAAATTGAAGAAAATCCTTTTTGAAACAGGTTAAAATCACATGTCAATTAAAAAAATGCTAGATCTCTGTAATTAAAAATTGAAAAGGCATCCTATCAAGTACAGATGACACATAATGATATGTCTTATTTTGACTAAGCAAGATTTTTCAATTTATTTCTCTTAAGAGTTTAGCTTATCTTGTCTTAAGCTCTAATTATTTGTATTGGAGTATGTCTTAATTATATGTCAGCATGTGATTTTATTAATTTCTTTATATTTTGCTCTAACACAGATCATATCACATCTATTCTGCAACTTACTAGAAAGGGAAATTTATGTCCCTGCAGCCAAATTGGTTAATACTTCCCATGTTCAGTGATGCTGGTTGCCAGCTAAATAAAATACCAAATAACACCAAATAATTGAAAATGGACTTTTCAATTTTATAGGATCTCCAAAAGCTTTTACTGCACTGACACCCATTTAACCTCTATTATGCAGTAACCGAGTGTGATATTTTAGCAGAAACACTTTATCAAATCAGTATTTCCTGCTCTTGATGGAATTCAAAAATAATATATTATTAAAGCTTAAAGGCATCTGACACATAATTAAGAAATAAAAAGGATCATCTAGCATAGAAGATAACATGATAGTCTTCAGAAGGAACCTTAGAATAAAAAATACAGAATCTTGGAGTAGGATGATACTTTAGTACAAAAAAAATACCAATCAAATTTCTACAAAGACCAATTATTTGATATTTTTCAAATTAAGGGGATATGGCCAGGCTTTAGTGACCCACTGGCAGCCATTCACACCTATAAACCTGTCAGCTTTAATATTTTCAATATCCACTGACTTAATACTTACCTCACCTGGACAGCTGCCCCCTAAGAGTCACTGATATTATCGTTTTAAGATAATGTATTCCTCATGACTGGAAGCATAGCCTAAACCTCATGGTCTTTCAGTGAGAAGGCAATAGAACCATTTTGTACAAGACTCTCAGCTCATTACTACCTCCACAATTTTGTCCTTGTTTCCTTAAGCAATTTTCACATATATGATCAAAATACACAATGATTTTGGACCCCTTCAAAGTCTCATTTGCAGAACTTACATGAACAATATAGGTACAATTCTCTCCTTGATATTATGAGTCACTTGTGTGAAGAGTGAAGACTATTTATATCTTGCCCTTTGGCATGTGAGACATTTTCCCTGGAGCAACTTTAACTCTGGGGCTGATGATAGTTAATTAACTTCATCTCAGAGTAGTTGGATGTTTTTTGGTTTGTTTGTTTATTTGTTTGTTTGTTTTGACATAAAATGGTGTTGAATACAAAGCTATGTGAAAATAAGGCAATGTGCATGACTTCTCCCCCAACACACACATATATTCTGATATCATGAGATCAGGGGTTTCCAATTGACTACCAGTCAATGAAAGGGTAAGGGAATATATCAGAAGTAAATATTAAAAGTATCATATTTCTACACTTCCTTTGATATTATTTCACGAGTCTACCAAATATAGTATTCAAATTATTGAAATGTGAAGGAATTCTCAGGATCAAATTAGATATTTTGAGAAAACCAGTTGCAAACTTTCTGTACATGTCATTCAATTTTGATTCAATTTTATGTACTGAGATTAATTTCCATATGTACTCCTTCTATATCTTCTCTTTGATCTTTAGTTCTTTTCATTTTTCTTCATTTTAGTTTAGTTCTGATCTCATCTATTGCTACTTTCACTCAAAAATCTTATGGAAACATATTAATTTCATCTATGCCTAATAAGATTTCCAAGTAGGAATGGTCCTTATTTGGGAAAGAAATGGATGTTGGAGGGAATTTAGTGACAACCATTAGAAAATAAGTTTCTTTTTGAAAATAATTATAAAGTCATGAGATTATAAGATATTGTATCTAGAGTTATAAGAATCAGAGACCATTTTTTACAACCCACCCCCTTACTACAATATTCACAATTAAACCATGAGACAACAGAAAGTCTACAAGTGTTAACTAATTCCTAAGGTTTCACAGGTGGTAAGGGGAACAGGTCGGATATGATCTCGGGTTCTGTTCCTTCAAATTCAGTGAATTTTTCATTGTAGTATACCTGTAAAAAAATAATAAATAAGATGTGTGGTACAGATATTTAAAACATTTTGTAAACTTGGAAGTACTTCATCAATTTCATTTACTTTGTTTTATTTTTCATAGTCAAAGTTGTAAAGTTATTTGTCTTTTACAATCTTTTCAAGTCAGTTATGGTGTTATTGAGGCACCTAGAAGTGGCAGTGGATAAGAGTGCTGAGGCTGGAGGCTGGAAGACTCAGCTTTCTCAGTTCACATGTACGCTTCAGATACTAGATAAGTCACTTAACTTAATTTGCTTTAATTGTTCATCTGAAAATGATTTGGAGAAGTAAATGGTAAATCATTCTAGTATCTTAGACAAGAAATCTCCAAATGGGATCACAAAAAATCATACATAACTGAAAAATGATAGAACAAGAATAACGTGTATAAGAAAGAGCCTGGGAATTACTTTGTCAATTGCCATAGGGACCAGAGTTTATGAGTGCAATGTAGTAATTGTAAACACTAACTCCATGCCAATAAATAGAGAAACAAAGAATACATATACATATCCAAATACACATAGTATTTCTACTTGGATATAAATTCTTTTTTTAAATTTAATTTTATTAAATTATTATTATTTATTATTATTATTATAGCTTTTTTATTTATAAAACATGTGCATGGGTAATTTTTCAACATTGACCCTTGCAAAACCTTCTGTTCCAACTTTTCCCCTCCTTCCCCCCAACACCTCCCCTAGATGGCAGGTAGTCCAATATATATTAAATATGTTAAATATATGTTAAAGCCAATAAATATATATATATATATATATATATATATATATATATATATATATACAGTTATCTTGCTATACAAGAAAAGTCGAATCTAGAAAGAAAGAAAAAATTATCTGAGAAGGAAAACAAGAATGTAAGCAAACAATAACAGAACAAGTTGAAGTGCTATGTTGTGGTTCACGCTCATTTCCCATAGTTCTCTCTGTGGGTATAGTTGATTCTCCTCATTACTGAACAATTGAAGCTGGTTTGAATTATCTTATTGTTGAAGAGAGCCACATCCATAAGAGTCGATCATTGTACAATCTTTTTTGTTGTCATGTACCATGTACAATGACCTCCGAGTTCTGCTCACTTCACTTAGCATCAAGTCATACAAGTCTCTCCAAGCCTCTCAGAAATCATCCTGCTGGTCATTTCTTACAGAACAATATTCCACAAGATTCATATACCACAATGTATTCAGTCATTCTCCAACTGATGGGCATCCATTCAATTTCCAGTTTCTAGACACTACAAAAAGGACTGCCATCAACATTTTTGCACATGTGGGTCCCTTTCTCTTCTTTAAGACCTCTTTGGGATATAATCCCAGTAGAAACACTGCTGGATCAAAGAGTACAAATAATTTGATAACTTTTTTTGAGTTTAGTTCCAAACTGCTTTCCAGAATATTTGTATTCATTTACAGTTCCACCAACAAAGTATCAGTGTCCCAGTTTACTCTCATCCCCTCCATCATTGATCATTATTTTTTTTCCTATTATCTTAGACAATCTTAGTCAATGTGTAGTGATATCTCAGAATTGTCTTAATTTGCATTTATCTGATCAATACTGATTTGGAGCACCTTTTCATATAACTGGAAACAGTTTCAATTTCTTAATCTGAAAATTGATTGTTCATATTGGGTGCAAATTCTTATAATGATGCACACAGATATATGCAAACATGTATATAAATATGTTCATATAAGTAAAGCATTTTTCTAAGGAACTAGAAGATGATACCAAATTATTTTTAAAATACATCAAAATGATTTAAATATCATATTAAATTATATTATTCAATGTAAAACTATCACTTTGTTTAAGAGGTAAAAAATTATAACAAAATAGAATATTAATAGTCAATATTATATGAATAAGACTGCATATTTTAATAGGTCAGCTAACAACATTGGTTAAAATAAGTGCTCCACAATTTAGTCCAATGTGTGTGAATAAGTTAGATTCATATTGAGACTTTTTATTACGTTATTTTTATTTTCTATATATCTCTTCTGAAGAGTATAATTTATTTTATTATATTTCTATGAGGTCAAACCTTATATAGGAAAATGGTGAAACTGGGAATTCAGCTTATGAGAGATAACAAACCAAATCTTAGAGAAACTTAACTTCTTACATATCAACTTCACCTTTCTGCTTCCTAAGGATTGATTTTTTCCCCCTTTATCAGGAACTCCTGTTATGCAAACTCTTTCTAACAATGTATATGATAAGCATCTATGACTTCTTAAGTAAATCTCAGATAATTGTCTGGTACATATAAAAATGAAAAGATTTGATCAAAGATCATATCTGCATAGTGTCGAAAGTGGATTTGTGCATAGGACATCCTGATCCAATTCTAAAATTTCACTTGGCAGAATTGAACTGCTCTATCGGGCAATGGTTGGAACAAATTAAATTATTGATTCTTCTTTTTATGAAAGAGAATTTTAAACAGGCAAGTCAAGAATGCATTATCTTACCAATACTAAGAAAATTTTCTGGATTTCCAAAATAAGGGTTGGAGCATCCTAAACTTCATTGAAGTTAGGTAGATGTTACTTAGTGATAGAATGTCTGGCCTACAGGAAGGAAAACTCATCTTGCTGAGTTCATATCAAGTTTCAGACACTTACTAGCTGTATGACCCTGAACAAGTCACTTAATTTTTTCTATCAATTCTTTACCTATAAAATGATCTGGAAAAGTAAATGGCAAACACTATGGATTTTTACCAAGAAAACCCCACATGGGCTCATAAAAAGTTGTACACAACTGAAATAACTGACGAATCTTCATTGTAGTGATATGATAAAAATGGATATTTTACTTTTTAATATGTTGTTGATCTAACATTCTGAATTGTTCTGCCTTATTCCTTCAGGAAACCCATGCATATATGTTGAAAAAGATAATATTGAAAATGAAAGATTTGGGTTGGAGGGAATATCCTTTGTAATATCTGAATACAGAGGTTTCAGTGCTCAAATTATGTGGGTTGGAAGGTCATAGAAGGTAAATTATCATAGTAGTTCTAACCTTCACTATTTTGTGCCTAGATAAAGAGACTAATCTCTTAAATACTTGTTTTTTCATAACCTCTCTGTGAGGTTATGTGATCAATTATTGTTATTGTTGCTTAATTATAATTGTCTTTGTTATTTTCATCACTGGGAAATCATAACTAACGTTTATAGAATGCTTGAAGATTTGAAAAGCATTTAGCATATTTAACCAGAAGGTGCCCAGCTTTGCCAGAAAGCCTTGTAGGTGTAGGGAAGACCTTACCACTTTAGAAAATCTAACCATTTTCATAGTTCAAAATCTTTGATAAGTGTCACTATTCTAGCAACAGTTAAAGTTACTCCTTTGCAATTCTCATCTTTTGCTCCTACTTGTGCCCCTCTGGGCTCAGGCAGAACAAGACTAATCTTTTTTCCTCATGTAATGCCACTTCGATTCATGAATATCAATTTAAAATACTGCTTATCTTGTTATAAAAATAATAAATTATGCTTCCAACTATCCTATGTCATCTCATTTACTATATTTTAAACTCCCAGAGGGAAGGTCTTTTCCCTCTGTGCATCATACTTTGTGTTAATCAAAAGTCTCTGCATATAAAAAGCAGTCAATGAATATTTGTTCAATGAATGATCACTGTGAAGACTCACCTCTGACTAAAATACATCATTAACTTTTAAACTTTGGAAGGCAAGAAGAATATTTATTCAACTTTGTATCAAGGTTGTCTTCATCATATAGAATCAAACACATAAAATATTTAAAATTGGTGAATAAATGGATGGATGAACCATTAAAGGAAGCTTTTAATATCAAAATTTATAATACTTCAGTCCTTAAAATTAAAAGTCAACATATAAATAATATTCTGTATATCTGAAAGAGCCACTTTTCTCCAGAGGGATCCTGAGATTCACTAAGGAAAATAAAGGAGGATCTATAGATATGAATTTTATATTTGAAAGAGAGTTATATGGATATTCAAGGAGGACTAGCACCTGTGAGTGAAACATTTCTGAACTTTTTTTCAGGGCTGTTCATCTACCTTTGAAGTCCACCTTTTACTTCCCTTTCATATGTAGCTCATCTGTAGCATTACAGCAGCACACTATGGTAAAACTATGCAATTGGGCTAAACCTGATTGAGGGTATCTAATGGATTATGAACCCTTCAGTAATTTTGGGGAGGGGGTAGTGCAAACATGTGAAAACTTTCCCCATAGGAATGGGCAGATATGGACTGTTTATTCCAATTACCATGAAGGCAGGAGAAGCAAGCTCTATAAAGCAATTAGAATTTGGTCAGTCAACACAGTCCCCAAGATCATGCATTGCATGCTGGATTTTAAACAACCTATAATGTAAATAGTCTAATTCAAGTGATCTCTGGAACAGAGTGGAACCTAGATTTATATGGAATATAATAACTTACCATTCGAATTCAATGTAGTGCATATATTTTATGGAACTGAGACTTTCTATATTGATGTCTTCAAGATAACAACAACACAACATCAAAGGAAAGTATATGGTGTAATTTACAGAGGTGAGCTTATCGATTTAAACAACCTTTAATCTAATAGTCTGAATATGAGAAGGAGTCAGCTGTAACAGAGATTAGCGTATCTACTAGAAAAGAGATCAACTACCATTATATGATGTGCATTATATGTAGGATAATAAACTTAAATAAAACTTCAAATATTCATGATCTATATCAACTTCTAATTACTACAAATTAAGCTTTAGGTAGTTTTATGATGTGTCTTACAATTGTTGTACATTTATTGAAAATACAATGACAATAAAGAATTCTAATTAGTCACAGAATCAGTGATTATCAGAATTTTAAGATATCTGAAATAACATCTAGTCCATAACAAGTTATACATAAAAGACTAAAGCTGAAAGTTACATGAATTGACATAATGATTAAAACTTAAATTTAATGGAACAGTGTATTAATATGTGATGTAGAAACTTATATTTCTGTATATATCAATGCAAATCCTTAGCACAAGACCTAAAAGACAATAGGAGAAATGTTTAAAACAATAATCAATGATTTGTAATTGTAATTTGACTGAGGGTTTGGAGGATTTAGGTGATATTGAAGAGATAAATGTAACCTTTTAAGAATTAGTCATGTATTTGAATACTATTAGTTAAAAGTCCTTTATAAGCATAATACAACAAACAAACAAACTAAGAAACTCTAACAGAATCTGTTTAATGAGGTTATTGACATCTATATGACTGAATTATTTCTGAATTATCTGTGTCAAATGTAATCAAGAAAGATTTTGCATTATCAGACAGTTGCCTGCTCTACTAAAGATCACAGCTTGTTACCTTTCTGACTTGGACTATCCTAGAGCTAGAATCTTACCTGCTTAGATTTCATTTATCAGTGACTAAGAATAAGATAGAAATGATATTTAGATTTCAATTCAATCTTCAATTTAGTCAGGTCATGATATTCTTCATCAGTTCAAACGATATACTTCTGTCATCTTTGGATATATAATTTCTTTTGGTAATATACCCTCAAGTGATTATTATAAAGATATACTTTCAATAGTTTTATTTAGGCAGAATAAGAAAATATGCATGGTAATTTAAGCAATATACAAAATTAGTTGATATAAAATAATTGAATTTGCTTTTTATTAAATCAATAAACAACACTGCAAACGTCTTCAAGATTAATGAGAATATTAAATCAATCTTCATTTGAATAATTAAATGTTTGAATAATCCATTGAAGAAGAGCTACATCCATCATTAATCATCATTAGTATTTTGTAGAAATCTTAATAGATTCAGTTCTCTATTCATTGCCAAATCAATTGCAGCTAAGTGATTCTGATGGAACTCTGATTGAAATCATCGTTGAAGTCATTTTTATGAGAATAATAATATTCCATAAGTATTCAATAATCAGCAATTATGTCCATTCAACAAGTCATTAAGCATCCATTCAATTTCTCAGTTCCTTATCTAGTCACTACAATAAAGGCTGCAATAATAAGTAAATCCAATATTCAGGTTCAAAAGATGCTCATTCATCTTTCCTGATGTAATAGAGCCTTGTATAATCTCAATGACAAATAATCCAATTTAAAACCACCTTCCTATCTAGATAATCTTTTAAACATACAATCTAATTTCTTTAGATATACACAAAGTCAATCACTCAATCTATGTAACTGTAATTATTGATCTCTTAATAAAAATATAGATGTCACTTCAATCAGCTTTCTACTCTAGACAATGTAGTCTGAGCAATAACCAGAGTTCTACAAAGCTAAAAGTAGTGAAGTCTGAGCAGATTGAACTAGTCCTCCACCTGATTTAAAGTTGAGAGTCTTCACATTGACACCTAAGCTGCTTTTACTTCATTTTGAAGGAGAAAGAGTTTTAATTTGTTTTGTTCATTTCTTATTTAGGTTCCTATTCATTCTTTTTTTTAGAATTTATTTTCTACTAATTATTGAAGATGTTTTCAAATCTTTCTAGATTTGGAGTTTTTTTTACTTTCTTCTCTCTTTCCAAGACACAATCAATCAGTTGTCGGATAAAACATGACAATAATGCTAAATATATTTTATCAAAGTTTATGCATAAGAATAGGAATTAAAGAAACCATGACAAAATGACAACTATTATAAAAGATCAAATATTTTTTTAAATTCAGACTCCAGAGAATAGACTTATGTATCAATTTCTTTTTTAATGGATAGCTGATTAAACAGAGTCATTACCTGCAAGTGAAACATTCAATATATATATAGTGATATATATATATATATATATATAATATATATATTGTTATCTTTCTATTAGATATGTTCCATTGAGCAATTTAAATATACCTATTTATTCCTGTGAAATTTCAATTTTTGGATCCTCATTCAGAAAGTAACAAATAATTTTTCAATGACTATACTCTCTGGTTAGGATATCATTGATGTTTCCTTCTTAAAGATATTCACTTTTAAGATGGCATGATATGGAAATATCTAATAATTTAAAATTAGTTTGCAATTATGGTTTCAGAGTATAGCTTTTTTTCCAAAGCAAGTAATAATATATTATTTTCTCAGTTTTATTTTATTCTTGGATATCTTACAATCATTAAGTATTCCATTCTGATGCTTTATGAAATGATTTCTTATAATTCCTATGTAGCACTTAATCTCATTTGTCAACTTTTTATTACAAAGTTTTTCTGTCTTTTTATTACCATCCTTAAGTTAAAAATATTAGTATCTTTAGAAGAATTTATTTATTTAGAATTTATTATTTTTCAAAAATCATTGTAGCATAGTCTTTAGAAGATTTGTGTATAACTTTTTAGTTTTCCTTTCCTAACAAAGTTTCAAAATTATATAGGCAAAGAAAATGGATGATGTATCTGAACATGGAGGGATATCAAATACATTAACCTAAAGTAAGAAAAAAACAACAGCTAAGTTATTTAAAAGCCACACCTTTACAAATACTTCCTTATGACTGGATTAAATGATATTAGTTAAACTTACTGTTTTATCCTTCTAATGCGTTGATAATGATTTTAATCAAAAGACAGTTGTGGAAGAAATATAAACTGAAATTTGAGTTAACAGATCAAGAAAATGATTGATATGTTATATAACAGTTACTGGTTTCAACATATGCAATATCATCTATAGTATCATGCTATATGTATGTCAGCATAGTTATATATAGTATCATATAGACTTCTATGTGTAATACATCCTCTAGATCGTTATTTTTAAATACAAATATAGAAATATAGTAGTCATAATGAAATTAATCAATAATGGGCATCATGAATGGTTTCATATTCTTGCATACAAAAGTGACTGCTGATTGAATGTGAATCTTTCCTCTGTTAATTAATTTCATTTTGAAAAACAGAACTAGAAACATACTAAGTTTCAAGGCTATTTACAAGACTATGATAACATTATATATAGTTCCATGCTATCAGAATGGTTGAATTATTATGTACACTAACATGTATCAGTGTACCATTTTCCAATCTCAATCAATGCACAAATATTTTTCATTGCATCTTAGTCTGAGAAGGTGAGTGGTAATTGTTTTGTTAAGGAATTTCAGTAAGTTCCTTCCTTTCCCAGACATTGATAGTAGATAAATTCATAGTTTGGATGCTTTTATTTATACATGTGCAATTTGTTGAGATGATGTTCATGAGGCAATTTTTGGTATTTAGAGAAATCATTCTCGTTGTGAAATTTTACATATATGTATACATAAAGGTCATTCTATGTCTGGTGGTGTTTGGCTTTTTCATCTTATGATTCTAAGCTTCTGAAGTCATGATTTCCTAAAATATGTGGACATTTACAATTCTTCATTGTGCAATATTGTGTGATGGGGCATGCTATGAGATCTAGGCCCAGTCTGTTTACTTTATCTGTTCATGAAAGTTTTCCAAGTTTTCGAATATCTGCCTTGTCATTTCTGGTGCACGATAATATTCCATTACAGTGATAACACTACATCTGGTCAGCATTCACTTGATGATGGACTCAGATTCTTTGTACTCATTGAAAGAGGTTCTATGATACTTTTTGTGGACATTAAGATATGTTTTTCCTTTACATATTTGAGACTCTTTCTGAACTTTAAATTATTTAAGTATGTGACCTCAAACGTTTCACTTTATTTTGTTGCTTCTAGGTATCAAAGTCATGTCTAACCTTTCAACTTTACTTCATGTAAGGCAAATAAGTCACAATTACTTCAGCTATCCTAGTCTGTCTCCTATGTTCTATGTCTAGATAATGTTCTAAGATTTAGAAGGTATCCTTCTTTAAGCTTACCTAAAGTTTCTATATACAATGAGCTCAAAATTATCTTTGAATAATAATTAGTTGAAATCTATTTCTATGCCTAGAGTTCACTACTAAATTCTTTCAGTCTAGAGAAATTCCTTATTATTTACATTGAACTAAGTCTCCTAGTTTTTCTCAGGATACAAATGGAGTTACAAGACTTGTCCAGGTCACACTAACATTTGTAAATAATCTTCATCTTCCTCACATTTCTATTTTAATTTAAATTTAATCAACCTATATTTTCATTTTGCATACTTAAATTCAATTTTATTAAAATCTGTGTAATATAATAGTAATATTGATGTCTTTGGAGCTCGAATTTAAGCTATAAGAATGATCACTATGTACAGAACTCAAAAATGGTTTGTACTAAGGAAGACAATATGTACAATTTAAATCTTGTTCTCAGATTCTACTTACCTAGATGACTCTGTAGTCATAATTGCTTTTCTGAGTTTATCATCTGACAAAATGGACAGAAGACATAATAAATTGTCTCACCTATCTTCATTTAATTCAATTCCAAACTATTTCTTGTAAATTTTCAGTAATTTATAGATAAAATTAACATACTATTGATCATACAAGTGGTTTATGATGTTTAATGTCAAAATGTTCCTTACACTGATCTTATTATTCAATGATGTTGTACATACTCTGATTATGACATATTATATTGTTATATACCTCCAATCATGTAAAATTAATCCCTAGGCATATCAGTCAACCAAGGAAAGACTGTTTTTCTCTAGAATATTTTCACATCTCTCTATTTCCTCCTATTCTGGTTAAATGATTCCTCAAAGGTAGATGCCTAAAGAATTTTCTGATTTTTTTTCCATTGAAGATATAATATCAAAAACACAATTAGATTCTCCCAAAAGGCTTTAATAGCACTTGGGAATTAATTACTTATAAGAGAAAAGCAGAATGCATATTGAATGAACTTTTGGGAATTAATGAAAAATGAGAGCTGGAGCTAAGACTAAAAGTTGTGTAATTGATCAATACTGAGATCATGGAAAGATATGTGAATATTATTTGAATTATATAATTTTTAGTATTATTTACTAGATTCTGCTATAATTTTGGTTATTTTTTTCTTCTTAATAAACTTTTAATTAAAAATTTGTTTCTGGAAAAAGATTCTTTCTGCAATTTAAGAAAGTTTTAAATAACTAAAGGCTCTTTTCCAAAGAAAGTACTCTAAAATAATGATATATCCTCTTCAATTTTAGAGTTCAATTAATTGAGACTTTGGAGAAAAAGGTGTTGCATAAACCATTAATGCCGATAAGTCAATTATGTAACCAGCCTTCTTCTAGTTTTTCCAATTAATTTCAATTCTTATAATTGATTTTTATATCTCTGGAATGCTTTTTCAAATTAAAGTATATTAAATTGTGAGGAAAGTTATAATCTTAAAATGTTTTATATCTTCTGTATGCTTGTCACATATGTTGTTAATGTTGTTTAGTAGTCTTCATTGTGTCAAATTCTTCATGATCCCATATGGGTTTTTTCTTAACAACGATACTAGAGTATTTTGTTATTTCCTTCTCCGGCTCATATTACAGACGAAAAACTGAGGCTAATGGAATTAATTGACTTGCCCAATCACATTGAAATAAAAAAATGTCAGGCAGGATTTTGATTGATGAAGATGAGTCTTCCTGATCCTATGCCCAATGCTTTTTCCACAGCACCATTCAATTGTTCCTTAATATAAATACTCAATAAATGCTTATTTATTGATTGATTTCACAATTTATAAAATTCTTTTCCTGAAGGATTCTAATCAGACTTTAATTCTTTAATTAAGAGAATCCTGACCAATCTTACATTTAGCAAACTTATTATAGGAACACAGATTTAAAGTTGCCATGTGTCTTTAAAAGCATACAATCTCATGAAAAAAAATATGAAATTATATCCCAGAAAGAGTGTAAAATATTCTTGATGGCATAAATTATATGATGATTTAAGATACACCCTATGCACCTAAATTAAATGATTTTTTCCCCCTGGGGAAGCAATTTTTTTTATCATTGTCAAGTTTATTTACATATTTTACTTGTGTCTTCCTTTTATCTTTCTTTTTTGTTAGTTTTATATTTATTTGAATAATTGCCTATCATTTAAATCTCTCACATAAAGCATAAAGTACAGCAGATTCTTAATAAAGGATAAGAAAAATAAACACAAAAACTATCAAGTTCACCTTTATAAAAACAAATACTTTATGAATTATTTAATATAAGACAATAAATACAACTTATCACTCTTTCCTACCTAACTTGATTCCAGAAGCAATTTGTAACTGGTAAATTCTCAAACTTATTCTTTAATTAAGTCATCCCTTCCTTCACTGTTTTGTTTGTTTGTTTGTTTTTCTTCTAGGATTTTCCAGTGTGTGATTGTGCTGATATTTAGAATAAATGTCAGGAAAAAATCATACCAAAGTGACTGAATTTATCTTGCTAGGATTAACAGACTCCCCTGAACTTCAAGTTATGCTTTTTATATTATTTTTGGTGATTTACACTTTCACAATGATGGGAAATGCAGGGATGATTACATTAATCAAAATAGATTCTCAACTCCACACACCTATGTATTTTTTTCTCACTAATCTGTCCTTGGCTGATATTTTTTATTCTTCAACTATCACTCCAAAGATGTTAGTTGATTTATTGTCTGAAAGAAAAATCATCTCTTTTGCTGGATGCTTTTTGCAGATGTATGTCTTCATTGCACTAATAACTACTGAATGTATCCTCTTTGGACTGATGGCTTATGACCGCTATGTGGCCATCTGTAATCCACTGCTTTATCCAGCAACCATGTCAAGGGCAGTCTGCCTGAAGATGGCCTTTGGGGCTTTCACAGAAGGATTCTTGAACTCCATTATTCATTCTAGTTACATAAGTAGTTTATCCTACTGTGGCTCTAATGTCATCCATCACTTTTTCTGTGACAGTCCCCCAATTCTCAAACTCTCTTGCTCTGACACTCAAATGAATGAAACTATTATTTTCATTTGTGCTGGGATAAACATGTTGGGAACAGTTCTGATCATCCTTACTTCTTATATCTATATCCTTTTCTCTATTTTACGCTTGAATTCAGTTGAAGGGAGGCGCAAAGCTTTCTCAACTTGTGCTTCTCATCTTACAGCTATTGCTATATTTTATGGAACTGAGATTGTTACTTATTTGTGTCCAAGTTCAAGTTACTCCCCAACTCAAGGAAAAGTTATATCTGTATTTTACACAGTGGTTATCCCCATGTTGAACCCTTTAATCTACAGCTTGAGAAATGAGGAAGTGAAGAGAGCTTTAAAGAGTGCTCTTACTAGGAAAAGGATCCCAACCCTTATATGACATTTTTTAGGATAATAAACTTAAATTAAAATTCAAATATGTAATTCTTTCAACTTCTAATTACTGACATTAGCTGAGGTAGCCTTAGTGTGTCTTTTGTTTGTCCATTTTACTTTACATGACAATAGAAGTTCTAATTATAATAATTATGGAGAACAGAGTGGCAATGAAAGCCACAACAGTAAAACAAGTAAATAAACAAACAAATTAATAAATTGAAAAATGATTAAAATTAAATTTAATGAAGGAATTCAATGGAGGCATGAGAAACTTATATTTCTAATATCAGTTGAAATCCCGGGTAATAACCCTAAGAAGACAATAGGAGAATGTTTAAAATATGGAATCAATGTTTTGTTTTGTGAATTTTTTGGAGGGGGAGGAGTGTTGGAGGTGGAAGAGGGGATGAGAACACTGCAACAAGTTAGTCATTGTTTTATTCATATTAGTTAAGAAAGTGCTTTATAATGCATTTAATACCGAACAAAACGAGAACTATGGGAACTCTCAGATCTGTTTTAATGAGAGGTTATTAGACATCTATAAATGACTGAATTATTTCTGAATTTTATCTCTCCAAATGTAATCAAGAAAAGATCTTTGGCTAAACTCCTGGCAGTTTGCCTGCTTCTACCCCTAAAGAGCAAATACTTTTACTTATCCTGACTCTGGCTGAACCTGAGGCCTCCAGGGAGCTAGCCTGGACTTTGCATTTTAGCATAATTATCAAAGAGTGATATTAAAACAAAGATAGAAATGAAATTAGGAATGCAGAGTCAAAGTCTTTCAATTTATAATCATGATATTCTTCATCATCAAACATTACACAACTTATCATCATACCTTTGAAAACATTAATGTCATTTTGGGTAAAATACCCTGCAAGTGATGTATTATAAAAAAGATATACCTGTTCAATATTTTATGTAGGCATGAAAATAAAGAAAAAAATGATAGCAGTAATTAATATAAAATATACAAAAATAGTTGAATAGAAAATAACTTGAATTCTAGCTTTTTTATTAATGTAAAACAACACTGTAAATGTGCTAAGATTAATGAAGAATAAAAACAATCTTCATTTTTGAACAATTGGAAATGGTTTGAATCATCTCATTGTTGAAGAGAGCCACATCCATCAGAATTAATCATCATATAGTATTGTTGTTGAAATGTATAATGATATCCTGGTTCTGCTCATTTCATTCATCATCAATTCATATAAGTCTCTCCAGGCTCCTCTGAAATCATCCTGTTGGTCATTTTCTACAGAACAATAATATTCCATAATATTCATATACCACAATTTATTTAGCCATTCTCCAATTGATGGGCATCCATTCAATTTCCAGTTTCTAGCCACTACAAAAAAGGCTGCCACAATTTGGAGAATGGTTAATATATATAATAATATAATAATGAGTTTCAAGTTCAAACAATGCTCATTCATTCCTTTTTCCCCCCTATACTGTAATAGGCCTTATGTATATCTTCAAGCAATATAATTTGCCACATTTTAAAACCCCTTCCCTATTCTAGTATAATCCTTTTCTTACCTCTTATTTTCCTTTTTATGATATCACACAAAAGTCAACCTCAATCTATGTATACTGTTTTTAACTCTCTTAATAAAAATATAATTCTCAAGTTCTCAATCACTTCCCCTCCCCCCCCCAAGACAATTGGGGTTAAGTGAGTTGCCCAGAGTCACAAAGCTAGAAAGTGTTGTGTCTGAGGCTAGATTGGAACTCAGGTCCTCCTGATTTCAAAGCTGGTCTTCTATCCATTGAGCCACCTAGCTGCCCCTCACCTTCTTTTTTTAAGGATAGAAAGAGTTTAACTTGTTTTTTTCTTTTATATTTAGTTTATTATTTTTCTTTTTTTTTTTTTTTTTTAGCAGTTTCTTTTTACTGCAATTACGAGTGAAGATAGTTTTCAACATTCATTTTTGCATGATTTGGAGTTTTTTGTTTTTTTTTTTCTTCTCTCTCCCTTCCCCAAGACAGCAAGCAATCTGATGTGGGATAAAACATGTACAATAATGCTAAATATATTTCTCCATCAGAAATGTTGTGAAGTAAGAATAGGAATAAAAGGGAAAAACACATGAAAAAGAAATGACAAACAATTAAAAAGATAAAATAGTATGCTTCAATCTTCATTCAGACTCCAGGCTAGTAGACTCTTGGTTGTAGTCCATTTTTTTTTTTTTTTTTAATGTAGAAGCTGTTAAATCCCGAGTCATTCCTAAAGTGGCTCTTCAATATATATATATATATATATATATATTTTTTTTTTTTTTTCTTATTGCTTGGAGTATTGTTTCCTTGACTTGACAATTCTAGAATATACCTCTATTATTCCATGGAATTTTCATTTTGGGATCTCATTCAGAAAGTGAACAAGACAATTCTTTCAATGACTATTTTACTCTCTCATTCTAGGATATCAGGGAAGTTTTCTTAAAAGATTTATTCAGGCCTTTATTTATCATGGCTTTCAGGAAATTCAATAAATCTTAAATTAGCTCTGTTGGATTTATGTTTCAGGTTAGTTGTTTTTCCAAAAAAGTAATTTACATATTTTTTATTTTTTTTTCTCAT
Organism: Sarcophilus harrisii; assembly: GCF_902635505.1. Lineage (NCBI taxonomy): Eukaryota > Metazoa > Chordata > Mammalia > Dasyuromorphia > Dasyuridae > Sarcophilus > Sarcophilus harrisii. The sequence continues at coordinate 251,268,541 of NC_045431.1, forward strand.
TTTAATTTTGATTCTTGATATCTCACAATCATTAATTTCCATTTTCCCATTCCTAATTTTTAAGAAATGGTTTTCTTCAGTTAATTTTTGTAGGCCACTTTTCCATTTGTCTAAATCTATTTTTAAAAGAAGTGTTTCCTTCAGATTTTTTTCCCCATTTTTTCAATTGTATTTTTTGATATTTTATTTTATTTTTAAGATAAAGCTTTTTATTTTTCAAAACATATGTGTAGATAATTCTGCAATATTATCGTTTCATAAACCTTGTGTTCAAGTTCCCCACTTCTTTCACAGCAAGTATTCCAATATATGTTAATCATGGTAGAGATATATATTAAATCCAATATATGCATACATTTTATGCAATTATCTTGCTGTACAAGAAAATTCAAATCCAACCAGAAAAGAAAATGATGAAGAAAAAAAATACAAGCAAACAAAACAAAAAACCGTGAGGATTCTATGTTGTGAATAACACTAAAGTTCCTACAATCCTCTCTCTGGGTGTAGATGGTTCTTTTAATCACAAAACCATTGGAACGGGTCTAAATTATCTCACTGTTGAGAGTTAACAGTGATCAGAAGTGATCATCATGTAATTTTGCTGTTGCCATGTACAATGACCTCTTAGTTCTGCTCATTTCATTCAGCATCAGTTCATGTAAGTCTCTCCAAGACTCTCTGAATCATCCTGCTGATCGTTTCTTATAGAACAATAATAATCCGTGATATTCATATATCATAATTTATTCAGCCATTCTCCAACTGATGGGCATCCACTCAGTTTCCAGTTCCTTGCCACTACAAAAAGGACTGCCATAAAAATTTTGCACATGTGGGTCCCTTTCCCTCCTTTAAGATCTTTTTGAAATATAAGCTTAATAGAAACACTGCTGAGTTAAAGGATATGTACAGTTTGATAACTATTTGAGCATAGTTCCAAATTGCTCTCCAGAATGGTTCAATCTAGTTACAGTACCACCAACAATGTATCAGTGTCCCAGTTTTCCCACATCCCCTCAAACATTCACCATTATGTTTTCCTGTCATCTTAGCCAATCTGAGAAGGTGTGTAGTGGTCAATTGTATTTTTTAAGGAATTTTTCAATCAATTTTCCCTTCCTTTCCCAAGACATTGATTGTCTCTCATCGCTCTTATTGCTTTATTTAACTTTTAAATTATTTTGAACTGTTCCATGAAGGCTTTTTGAGTTTTGAGACTAATTCATATCTTCTTTTGAAGTTTTACATAATACCTGTTACAATAATAGGTTTCTATGGTCTAGGGATAGGTTTCTATGGTCTAGGTGGTTTTTTCCTGTCTTTTAGTTGCTTATTTTTTAAGCTTTTTGAAGTTGAGATCTTCTCCAAGACTATGTGGGACACTGTCCCAAGTTTCTTGTGCTGGGGTTATTATGGATGGGGCCACTGTCTTTGAGATCCAGGGCCCAGGTGCTGGCAGTTTACAATTTACTGCACTGGAATATTCCTATCTAGTTCGATTATTGCCTTGTTTCTGGGGCTGGCAATTTACTTTCTGTGCAGGGCTGGAGAATATACTGCTAGCAGGCAAGGCTATTGTCCTTTTGAGTGAGGACTGAGGAATTTCACTTTTGTACTGTGTTTAAGAGCTTCCCACTAGCTTTGTGTGGACCATGCCTAAGATATGCTGTGCTCTCCTTGTACCCAAATGAGACAGACCTTTCCTGAAGAAATTCTAAATTATCTTAAGCTGGAAAACGTTTTCACTTTATTTTGTTGTAGCTTCTGTCATTCCAAAGTCTGTCTAGAAGCCTGGTTCTTATGTAACTTATGAAGGAAACTGGGAAGGGCTCAGGCAACTTCCTGGCTTCTCTCTGCCACCCTAGTTCTATTCTGTTAGTTCTAAGTGATTTTAGAAGGCATTTCATTATCTATGAGCCTAAGTTTCTATACCTATCCAATTAAAGCTGGTCTTATGATGTTTTTAATGTCATAAAATGTTCCCTTTGGACCCTGATCTTATTATTTAAAATGATGTCTGTACAATCTGCTGTGTTGTTAATGACATATTTCATCATTTTATCATTAATTTCCCCAACTCATTGCTTAAATAGTTAAGTAACCCCATATCAAGCAACCAGAGGAAAGAGTTTATGATCTCTTATATTATCTTTTCACATTTCAATATTATATCATATTCTAGTGGAATGATTCCCCAGAGATAGATTCCCAAAGAATTTTCTGATTTTATTTTGATTGAAGGTAAAATAAAAACAAATCTAGATTCTCTCCCAGAAGCTTTAATAGCACTGGGAATTAATTTCTTATAATGAGAAAACAAAATCTATATATGAAGAAAGCTTTATGAAAGTTAACTATAAAAACTGGAAAGAAGACTAAGACTCTAGGAAGTTGTGTAATTGATCAATCTGTCTTAATGGAAAAGAAAGTGTGGAAGTTATTTTAATATATATTTTCATTTTTCAAAGATATTATTTACATCATGAGGTGCTATAATTTTGGTATGTATTCTTTTCTTTTATATTTTTAATTCAGTTTTTTTTTTTTAAGGCTTGAACTAGCTCACTTCCTGGCAGCAGTAAGAATTATTTTAAAAATAAAATAAAATGGTTTATATTTTCGAGAGCTCCTCCTCATAAATAATGCAGATATCATCCCTTCCATTTTAGAGTTCAAGTAACTGAGACTTTGAGAGAACAAATGGGTTGCATACAGTTCACCAAGCTCATAAGTCAGATTTGTATGTCAAATCCAGTCCTTCTTCCTAATTTTTTCCAATTAATTTCCAATTCATTAATAATGTGATTTTTATATCTCCTGGACACATGCTTTTTTTTTCTTTTTAAAGTACTATAAATTAGGTAGGAGAGAAGTATAATAACCAAAAAAGTGTTTTTATATCTTCTGTATGGCTTATTGATCCAGTTACTGCCTGTCACATAATGTTATTGTTCAGTATTTGCAGCACTTGAATCCATTTGGGGTTTTGTTTGCAGAAATACAAGAGGAGTTAGTTAAATCATTTTCTAGCTTGTTTCACAAATGTGGAAACTGAGAAAAACAGGTTAATGTTACTTTACAAGGCTTACTTAATAAGGCTAGTTAATTAATGTACTTAATGAGGCCAAATTTGAACACATGGGGAGGAGTCTTTCCTATTTCAAGCACAGTACTTTATCCATTTTATCACTTAACTGCCTCTGTCATATATTAAGTACTTAATTAATGCTATTTTTCCCTCTGAGTGCTTTAATGAGTGAAATAAATATTATTTTTCCTGAAATTTCTTTAGTTAAGAGAATCTAGATTCTAAATTCTAGCAAGGAGATTTTAGGATATTAGAGTTTGAGTTGGGATGTATCTTTAAAAGCATCCAGTCAAACCTCCTAGAAAAATAAACAGTTGAAACTGTATCTCAGAGAAGTTGTGATTTATCTTTGAGTATTCAGGTTATATGAAGATTTACAAACATACTCTTTGAGCCTAACTTAAGTGATTTTACTATTGGACAAAATTTTCATCTTTAAACGTTCGGTTTTCTTTTTTGTCATATTCCCTTGTTTTGTTTTGTTTTGCTTTTTGCAAAGGTGTTTTTTGTTTGTTTGTTTGTTTGTTTTAAATTTCTTTGAATAGTTACCTTTAAATTGCTAGTAGAAAAGCATAGGGTGCTGTATTTAGCTTATGTTTAAATAATGTAAAGATCAGAAAAGCCCATTATTTAATTAGCATATGCTTATTGAGTTGTTGAGATTAAGGGGGGGCAAAACTTAGAATATATGCTACTATCTCCTTATAATTGTAAGATCCTCATACTTTTTCTTCAGCTAAATGAGCCATCTCCCCCTTACCATATTTTCTTTAATCCTAGGATTTTCAAATGTATGACTGTGCTGATATTTGGAATAAATGTCTGGGGAAAACTATACCACAGTGACTGAATTCATCTTGCTAGGGCTAACAGACTCACCTGAACTTCAAATTATACTCTTTATCTTATTTTTGGTCATTTATACTCTCACATTAATGGGCAATTCAGGAATGATTATATTAATCAAAATAGATTCTCAACTCCACACACCTATGTATTTTTTTCTGACCAACTTGTCCTTCAATGACATTTTTTATTCTTCAACTATCACTCCAAAGATGTTAGTTGATTTATTGTCTGAAAGAAAAGTCATCTCTTTTGCTGGGTGCTTTCTGCAGCTGTATGTCTTTATTGCTTTGACAACCACTGAATGTATCCTCTTTGGATTGATGGCTTATGACCGTTATGTGGCCATCTGTAACCCCCTGCTTTACCCAGTTATCATGTCAAGGGCAGTCTGCTTGAAGATGGCCATGGGAGCCTTCACAGCAGGATTCCTAAACTCAATTATTCATACCAGTTACATAAGTAGCTTATCTTACTGTGGCTCCAATGTCATCCACCATTTTTTCTGTGACAGTTCCCCAATCCTCAAACTCTCTTGTTCTGACACTCAAATGAATGAAACCATCATTTTCATCTGTGTTGGGGTAAACATGTTAGGGGCTCTTTTGATCATCCTTACTTCTTATATCTATATTCTCTTCTCTATTTTACGCTTGAATTCAGTTGAAGGGAAGCGTAAAGCTTTCTCAACCTGTGCTTCTCATCTTACAGCTATTGGTATATTTTATGGAACTGAGCTTATTACTTATTTGTGTCCAAGTTCAAAGTACTCCCCAATTCAAGGAAAAATTATGGCTGTATTCTACACAGTGGTTATCCCAATGCTGAACCCTTTAATCTACAGCCTGAGAAATGAAGATGTAAAGAAGGCTTTAAATTATGCTATAACTAGAAAAAGACCCTGACATTTATATGACTGTTTTTCTTAGAAAAATAAAGTAATTGAAATATATTAAGGATTATACAATGACATCTACCATGTTTATTCACTGATATTAATTAATATAGCCTGAGGCATTTCTTTTTTCTTGAATTTAAGAGTGATGAGTATAATTTTAATGATTCTGAAGAATAACACATCAATGAAAGCTACAGCAATGAAACATATAAATGCACAAACAAATCAATAAGTTAACAACAATTAAATCTAAAGTTAATGAAAGGCTTCAAGGAGGTAGGGAAAATCTTATGCTCTAACATCAGGGAAAATATTAAATAATATGCCACCAAAATATTCAAACTTTCTGTGGAGTTCCCAGTATCATATATTTGATGTGTCTAAATGTTCTAGACAATGTTAGTACTTCCATCTTCGTTCATGCGTTCGTTCGTTTCTTCCTTCTTTCTTTTCTTCCCTCCTTCTTTCATTCTTTCCTTCCTTCCTTCTTTCCTTCCTTCCTTCCTTCCTTCCTTCCTTCCTTCCTTCCTTCCTTCCTTCCTTCCTTCCTTCCTTCCTTTTTTCCTTCCTTTCTTTTTACTTCCTTTTCTTTTTTTGTTTAGATCTGTTTAATTGTATGTTTATGTTCAGAATTTTCTTTTATAAGATTTTTATTTTCATTTGTACCTTCTCTTCTTCACCTCCTTCATCCCAAGAAGGCAAGTTATATGTTTTAGATATTTGTGAATTATTTATTTCCATATGCAAGGGTAGAGTTTATAGATCAAGGTTGAATAAGAAAGGCTGTTCTATCAACCTTTCTCCATTTTTGAATAAAAATAAATTTATATACATAATTACTTATCAGTTGCTTGACCATCTAAACATATAATAAGCATTTATATGCAAGATGAGTAGAAATTGAAATTTCAAAAATTAGAGAACATTTGCTAGAGTAGACAAAACCAGACAACATATTGTGATTAGAGACTCCAAAGGATCCTAGAATTGAAACATACTACATAGTGTTATTGTTTAATTTCTAGACTATAACAAGAATTTTCACAACATAGTAAAATAAAAAAAAAAAGATTAAATATAAAATTCCAAATCTAATATTTATAATTTGCTATTACTTTAAAATATATTAAACTCATAGTTTACACATTTCTTCTTCTCCCTAGAGATGGCTATCTTTAGATAAAAAACTGTATATGTGTGTATATTTAATTATGAATATATGTATAATAAATTATTCTATACATTCTATTTATCAATTATTGATCTAGATACAAATACCATCTTAATGTTATTGTTTGCTTATATTTTTGTTTTTGTTCTCATGTTTTTTTTTTTCTTTCTAGATTCAATGTTTCTTGTGCAGCAAGATAACTGTATAAATATGTATAATATATTGCATCTCACATATACTTTAACATCTTTACCATGTATTTGATTACCTGCCATCTAGGGGAGGGAGTGAGGGGAAGGAAGGGAAAAGTTGGGACACAAGATTTGGCAAGGGTCAGTGTTGAAAAATTACCCATGCATATGTTTTGTACATAAAAAGCTATAATAATAAAATTTTTAAAAATCTTGCATTTTCATTCTCCAATTGATAAATGGTCAAAGGATATTAACAGATAATTTTCGGATAAAGAAATTGAAACTATTTCTAGTCTTATGAAAAGATGTTCCAAATCATTATTGACCAGAGAAATACAAATTAAGACAATTCTGAGATACCACTACACACCTGCCAGATTGGCTTAGAGGACAGGAAGAGATAATGATGAATGTTGGAGGGGATGTGGGACATTGATACATTGTTGGTGGAGTTGTGAACTGATCCAACCATTCTAGAGAGTAATGTGGAACCATATTCAAAAAGGTATCAAACTGTGCATACTCTTTGATCCAGCAATGTTACTGCTGGACTTATATCCCAAAGAGTTATTAAAGGAGGGTTTGTGACAGCCATTTTCATTGTGACTAGAAACTGGAAAACAAATGGATGCCCACCAATTGGAGAATGTCTGAATAAATTGTGTTATATGAATGTTATGGAATATTATTGTTCTATAAGAAAGGACCAAAAGGATGAATACAGAAAGGCTTGGAGAAACATACATGAACTGATGTTCAGTGAAATGAGCAGAACCATGAGATCATTATAAACTTCAACAACAACACTGTACGATGATCAATTCTGATGGACATGGCTCTCTTCAACAATGAGAGGATGAAAATCAGTTCCATTTGTTCAATAATGAACAGAACCAGCTACACCCACAGAAAGAACACTGGGAAATGAGTATGGACCACAACATAACATTTCCACTCTTTCTGTTATTGTTTGCTTGCATTATTGCTTTTTCTTCTCAAGTTATTTTTACCTTCTTTCTAAATCTGATCTTTCTTGTGCAACAAGATAACTGTATAAATATGTATACATATATTGTATGTAGTATATACTTTAACATAAAAAATAAGCTGCTGGGGGAAATGGCTAGCCACTCCATAGTTTTGCCAAGAAAACCCCAAAGGGGGTCATGAAGAGTTGGGCATGACTGAAATAACTAAACAAAAATTGGAATTGCATTCAGAGGAAGAATGGGATTTATATTTGAGCATTACTACTTATTGTTGGGGAAAATACTTTAATTTTCTTACCTATATATGAATGGGTTCAATTAGGTGATCTTCTAGATCCTTCAAGTTGGCTTCCAAGCATTATCCCCAGAGACAGTGTGATAAATGGTGAAGGAGTTCTTGAATATGGATATCTGTGTTCAATTCCTAGCTCTGATAGATTCTAGTTTTCTTATCTTATTTTTTCCCTCATTTTATCTCAGTGTTTCTCATTTGCAAAATGGGTTTTCTGGAACAGGCTTAGTTCTAGCTCATTGGGTCTTTTCAGCTGCCATCTGGTCAGACTCCTGGTTCAGCTGGAGGAGGTCCAGCTACTCCTACGAATGAAACAAAAGAAAGGAATACTGGGAAAAAAATCTAGCATCTTTATAATTGTTAAATGCTTTTTTGCTGCTATAATTTGTGTGAATACTGCACACATTCCAGAAATTTGATAAACTATAGCATTTGAATGTCAATCAATAGCATTAAAAGTACAAAGAAAAAGTTATTCAAATGATATACAAAATAAATTAAAAATAAAACAATAATAGACCATGCAAAGGCAACAAAAAAATCAAAATAAGACCGACATATTTAAGAATATTAAAATAATTTATAGGTCCAAAAGTGACATTATGTATTTTATTTGAAAATATAATAGTTGAATTTAAATAAATTCTTGATGAGAAAGATTTTATCAGTATAAAGCAATAAATAAAATATCATTGGGAAAATTAGAAGATTTTCAAAGTGGCTAAATGCTAGTTATTCATGAAAATTTTTAGAGTTTCTAATTACCATTTAATGTTTGAAAATAACTTTTATTTATTGTATTGTGTTGACACATAAGATGTATATGCTACCTTCATATCTAAGGAAATGAGACCCATCAAAAAAATTTTTTTGGACATTTCAATTTGGATACTTCCAAATGTATAAGACAATGGAATGGCTACAAGTAGAGACATTCATCTTGGAAATGAGAAAGAATGTCTCTTCATCAGAGACTGAATCAAAGGAGTAACAAAGGGAAGAATGCTAAAACAAAAGAGAATGAAATACAGATGAATGCAGAATAAAAAGCTTCTGATGGATGCCATTTATTTCCTCACAGAAGCATAAAATGAATTGATCTATTGAATTAGAGGTTCTATTGAATCTATTGAAGCAGAGGTTGTTGGAGAAGTTTGCTGGGGGAAAAAATGTACAAGCAGATGTGAGGAGTTCTTTATAGATTCAACAAAAAAAAATAGTAGGGATTGTATATTGGTATTGGTAAATGCATATGTTCAAGGGATGCAGGTGTTATGATTATGTCATTATGTACAGTGATGATTAGCAGTACACAAATAGAAGTGAAAAATCTCCATAAAATGGTTAATTTCCTATTGGCTTTTGTGAACATATAAATGTTAATAGAAAATTGGGCCAGGGACTAGAGATTGGAGAATAGCATATATTTACCATGTTAACTGTAAGATAAATATTGTAATGCAAAAGAAGCTCTGCTAAGTAGGATGATAAACTGAGAGAATAGAGGATCTAAAGTGACTGAGTAAAATTCTGAGAAAAAAACTAAAAATGGTGTAGGAACAAAAAGTAGAAGTATAGGAGTCTCTGAAAGAAGAAAGTTCAGGTCATATACGGTAATAGTGAGATTGAGAGTATCACTATTTATGGTAGGCTATGATATTTAAGGTGGAAATTAAATCTAGATCCAGGAACCTAGAATCAATTTAACTTTAGTATAATTGTGATGGCATCAATTCATGTCATTCTCTTGAAATTAGCACAGCTCATTTCTGGTCAGTTTTTGTAAATAAGTATATGGTGAGGAGAGGTGACATTTCAAACTTTTTAGGAACCCACAATATTCAAATTGCATTGTTCTTAACTTCACTGTTTTTTATTTGATTTGATTTTTAAGGAAACAGTCTACTTCATTCTAATTTAATCTCAGTTGTTCTAATATCAAGTTTTCAAAAGTAATTTGCATTTCAAATTTTATGCACCAAGTGACTCATTAACAAATACAATTTCATTGCTGTTGTAGTTTTTAATTTGGTTCTAGAGAAAATGTAGAGTAATCACTCCTATAGGGATCACCAAAACATCCTATCTTTGCATAGACAAGGAGAACATCAATGAAGTCATTGCAGCAGCAAATATGTTATTATTTTTGTCCTCTCTAGTAAGAGGTCTTTTTGAACATTGTCAAACTGTCTTCATTGCCCCAAGGAAAACATAGAAACATTCTTTTGTCCTTATCAATTATATCTTTATTTATGCTTATTACATAATGGAGAAAAATCATCAAAATTAAAAACAAAAAGAAAAAAAAACCTTTCTCTTAAAAAAAAAATGCCAAAAATGAATATGTGTTACAAATGCTTGAAATGGAGTGGTACATTACCAGAAGGATACATTTTTAAAGGATAATTTTTCTTTAAAATGTAGAAATTTGTAATCCACTTGATTTTTCACATTATTTTATATGGAATTAATCTGTAATATTCAAAAGCAAAATTTTTCTGCTAGTAGCTTTCCAGTATTGATGTGACATTTAGTACAAAAGCATCAATATTTCCTTGGATATACAATGGCTAATTCCTCTATGCATCTCATTCTTTTTTTTTTTTAAGCATTACTTTTTGGCCAACCATGCAAACATTTTTCTTATGTTTTCATGAACCAGCCAGAGAGGACTAACCTAAAATAGAAGAGAAATCCTAATACTCAAACTATTAAAATTGTACAATTTAAGAATTCTCATTACTGATCAGGTTTAAAATGGATACATTGCTTGTAGTAATTTACTTTTATGCACATTGATTTATAAATTATGTTGGGAGAGAAAAATCAGAGCAAATAGGAAAAACCAAGGTACAGATTGAAAAAATAGAAAAAAAATAGGTGAAGATATTGCATATATTGATTTATATTCTTTGTCTGGATGCAGATAGCATTTTCTGCCCAAAGTTGATTGGGATTGCTTTGGATCACTGAACTACTAAGAATATGTAATTAATTATGGCACATTCTTGTTGTTGGAAAAGGTATACCTAGTTCTGCTTGTTTCACTCATCATCAATTCATGTAAATCTTTCCAGACCTTTCTATAATCAGATTCTTAATCATTTTGTATGAAACAATAATATTCCATTACTTTTGTGTACCACAACTTGGTCAGCTAATCTACAGCTGATGAGTATCCATTCCTTTTCCAATTATTTGCTATCACAAAAAGAGCTACTACAAACATTTTTGCATGTATGGGTATTTTTGCCTCCTTTATGATTTCCTTGGAATATAGACCCAATAACAGCACTGCTGGGCCAAAGTATATGCACAGTTTTATAGCCCTTTGGGAATAATTCCAGATTGTTCTCCAGAATGGCTACAGAATGGTAATAGTACATTAGTATCCCACTTTTTCAATAATCCCTCCAACATTTATCATCTTTTCCTGTCATCTTAGTTCATCTGAAAGATGTGAGGTGGAACCTCAGAGCTGTTTTAATTTGCAATTCTCTAATCAATAATGAATTAAAGCATTTTAAATATAATTTTTAATGGCTATAATTTCATCATCTGAAAATCATCTGTTCATGTCCTTTGACAATTTATCAATTGAAGAATGACATATTCTTATAAATTTGACAGAGTTCTTTATATACTTTATAAATGAAAACTTCATCAGAAATATTGGTTATAAAGATTTTCTCAACTTTGTACTTCCCTTTCAGGTTTGTTTCAATTGCTTTTGTTTGTGCAAAAAAAAAATTTTTTTTTAAATTTAATGTAATCAAAATTGTGCCTTTCATAATGTTTTCTAGTTCTCCTTTGTCATAAATTCCTCCCTTTTCCAAAGATCTGATAAATAAATTATCCCTTGTCTTTCAAATTTGTTTATGGTATCATTCTTTATGACTAAATTATATATCCAGTGAATACATTGCTTAAATTACACTTAAATATGTATTTTTTTTCCCAATTCAATAGCTACTTGTAAAAGAAGTTGCAAAAGAAATTTAGAGTGGTCTGCTTTTCACATATATACAAATATATATGTAGAACACATCTATAAACTTGGCTTGAACAAATATATGTTGGATATAAACATACAATTAAGTTTATATATATAGATTTATTTGTATATACATATATATCAAAACTATATGTAAATATATTTATATTTATACACAAATATATATGTATGTGTGTATATACATATATATGTGTGTGTGTGTGTACATACACACACAAAATTATCATTGTATATTTGCCTAAATACTAATGTATATGCTGTTTTCATTTGGTCAAATCTATTTTGTAAGGAAGTATATGCTTTTTACATTTCATCCAATCTACTTTTAAATAGTTTTCAACAGATAATCTCTGTTTTTTCCTTTTCCAAATTCTCTTTCGAAGTTCTTATTTTCTTTTTTCCCTTTTTCTTTTAGCTCTTTTTAATCACCTTTTTTTGAATTTTTCCAAGAGACCCTAGTGAAATGAGGAACAACTCATATCATCCTTTGGGGCTTCATCTGGAGGTGATTTGCCTTTAGGATCCTTAGAGTTAGAGGTCTGTCCTCCTCTTTAAAAGCTATCAGAGTTCTTTTTTTGCTTTTTTGATCATTTTTTTAAAGGTTGAGATCTACTCTTAAAGCAACAGTTGCTTTAAGTTGCTCTGGAATCAGTTGTCACTGCCTGACTTGTGATACTGGGTAAGTGTGGCTAGACCCCACCTTTATCTGGGGTTAAGAGGCTTACTATATGCATTTTGCATTTGCTGTTTGTGTTGAAACTGTGCTGAAACACGAGTTTGTAACCAGGACAGAGTAGCCTAAGAGCTTCCTTGTATATTTCCCTGTGCAAAAATTTTCCCCTTCACATAGGGAAACTTTTATTTCAATTTCAATTATCTTACTTGCAATTTTTCACCATAAAAATATACAATTATATGTTTGGACCCAATTCAAGTTAATTTCATGATTTTTTTTAATGTCATAAAATGTCAATTTCCCTTTGGACCCTGATCTTATTGTTTAACACACTATCTATACCTAAGGCTGTTTTATGAATGACATATTTCATCATTTTATCATTAATTTTTCCACTCATTGACCAAATAATTAAATAGCCTGAAATCAAGTAACCATAGAAAAGAGTTTCTAATTTTCTTTATTATTGTTTCACATTTCCATATTAAATCATATTTTAGTGGAATTATTCCCCAGAGATTGATTCCCAAAGAATTTTCTGATTGCATTTTGATTAAAGATGGAAGAAAAAAAAATCTAGATTCTCTCCCAGAAGGTTTAATAGCACTGGGAATTAATTTCCTATAATGAGAAAACAGAATCTATATAGGAAAAAAAGTTTTACAAAAAACCAATTGTGAACAACTAGAGAGAAGACTAAGATTCCATTATGTTATGCAATTGATCAAACTCTCTGTCTTGACGGGAAAGAAATTATAGAAGTTATTTTACTATATATTTTAATTTTTTGAAGATGTTATTTGCATCATAAAATGCTGTAATGTTGGTATGTACTTTTCTTCCATATCTTGAAGTGAGTTTCATTACACTTAAACTAACACATTTCTTGGCAGCAGTAGGAATTATTTTTTTTAAATAAAATAGTTTATATTTCCTAGAGTGTTCCTAACAAATAGTGCAGATTTTGTAGTTTTCATTTTAGAGTTCAAGTGATTAAAACTGAGAGAACAAATGGGTTGCATACAGTCACCAAATCCATAATGTTCAGATTTCTACATTAAATCCAATCCTTCCTCCTAATTATTAAAATTAATTCCACATTTATTGATAACATTTGATTTTATATGATTCCCAGATGCATACTTTCAGGGGGAAAAAAGTATTATAGGCTAGGTATCAGCAGATTACAAATAAACAGACAAATGCTTTTACATTTTGTTTTATGACTCACTAAGCCAGTTATTGTCTGTCAAATTATGTTACTGTTATTCACTAGTTTCAGTTGTATCTGACAGTTTACAAACCCATTTGGGGCTTTCTTTTCAAAGATACTAAAGTAGTTTGCCAAATCTTTTACTAGTTGTTTTACAGATGTGCAAACTGAGACAAACAGGTTGATGTTACACAGTATGAAGTTAGATAAGTGTATTTTACAGTATATAAGTTATTTTAAAAAACTTAAAACCACATCTTTAGAGACTAATTTAAATGATTTTTCTATTGGAACAAATTTTTCATTATTCTGAAGATTTTTTTTGCCACATTCCTCTGTTTTGTTTTGCTTTGTTTTTTGTCAATATATCTTTCTGTTTTAGATTTTTTTTGAGTAATTGCCTTTAAATTACTACTAGAAAGCATATTTAGCTTATGCTTAATTAATGTAAAGAACATAAAAGCCATTGTTTAATAAACACTTTTTTAAGTTGTTGAATTTAAGGGGGGAAGAGAAATACAACACTTTGAATTTTTTGTATCAGCTTCTTATAATTGTCAGATCCTCACACTTCTTCAGCTAACTGATCCCTCCTCCCACTTACTACATGATGTTTTTAATCCTAGGATTTTTTCAATGTGTGAATGTGCTGATATTTGGAATAAATGCCTGGGGAAAATTATACCACAGTGACTGAATTCATCTTGCTAGGGTTAACAGACTCACCTGAACTTCAAATTATACTTTTTATTGTATTTTGGGCCATTTACACACTCACATTAATGGGCAATTCAGGAATGATTATATTAATCAAAATAGATTCTCAACTCCACACACCTATGTATTTTTTTCTGACTAACTTGTCCTTCAATGACATTTTTTATTCTTCAACTATCACTCCAAAGATGTTGGTTGACTTATTGTCCAAAAGAAAAATCATCTCTTTCACTGGGTGCTTTCTGCAGATGTATGTCTTTATTGCTTTGACAACCACTGAATGTATCCTCTTTGGATTGATGGCTTATGATCGCTATGTGGCCATCTGTAATCCACTGCTTTACCCAGTTACCATGTCAAGAACAGTCTGTCTGAAGAAGGCCATGGGGGCCTTCACAGCAGGATTCCTGAACTCTATTATTCATACCAGTTACATAAGTAGTTTATCTTACTGTGGCTCCAATGTCATCCACCACTTTTTCTGTGACAGTTCCCTAATCCTCAAACTCTCTTGTTCTGACACTCAAATGAATGAAACCATCATTTTCATTTGTGCTGGGATAAACTTGTTAGGGGCACTTTTGATCATTCTTACTTCTTATATCTATATCCTTTACTCTATTTTACACTTGAATTCAATTGAAGGGAAACGTAAAGCTTTCACAACCTGTGCTTCTCATCTTACAGCTATTGCTATATATTATGGAACTGCAATTGTTACTTATTTGTGTCCAATTTCAAAATACTCCCCAATTCAAGGAAAAGTGCTATCTGTATTCTACACAGTGATTATCCCAATGTTGAATCCATTAATCTATAGCCTGAGAAATGAAGATGTGAAGAGGGCTTTAAAAAATGTTATCAATAGAAAAAGATCCTAACTTTTATATAACTGTTTTTCTTAGAATAATAAAGTAATTTAAGTATATGTATGGAGTATTTGATGAGATCTATTTTAATGTCTATTCACTGATACTAATTGATATAATGTAAGGTATTTCTTCTTTTTTCTTGGATTTAACATTGTAAGGTATAATTTTAGTGATTCTGGAGAATACCATATCAATGAAAACTACAGTGAAACAAATAAATACACAAACAAATCAATAAATTAACAATAAATAAAGCTAACATTAATGACATATCAAGGAGATAGGGAAGGCCTTATGCTCTAATATCATGGAAAATACTAAATAATATCCAACCAAAATATTCAAACTTTCTGTGGAGTTCCTAGAATGATATCTTTGATGTGTCTAAATGTTCTACACAGCACTGCTCTTTCTTCCATCTTTTGTTCATTCGTTCATTTGTTATTCCTTTCTATCTACCTTTCTTTCCTCCTTTTCTTTCTTCTTTCTTTCCTTCTTTCGTTCTTTGCTTCCTTTCTTTCTTCATTCCTTCCTTTCTTTTTATTTTCTTTTTTCTTCTTTTTGTTTGTTTAGATATATTTTATTGAATATTTGTTAGTTTCCAATATTTATTTTTATAAGATTTTTATTTTCACTTTTTTCTTCTCTCCCTTACTTTCTCCCTCTCAATAAGGCAAATGATCTATTCAAGATATTTCTGAATTAAATATTTCCATATGCAATTGTAGAGTTGATAAATCAAGGTTAAATGAGAAAGCCTGGTTTATCAACTGTTCTCCATTTGTCCATAAAAATAAATTTATATAAACTTTTGCTTATCAAGCACATGACCATCTGAACATTTATATGATAATCATTTGTACCTAAGAGAAGTAGAAATTGAAATTTAGGTATTGCAAAAATTAGGGAACATTTGTGCGGAGAACAAGAACAGACAACACACTGTAATTAGAGATTTCAAAAGTTCTAGAATGAAAATATACTCCATAGTGGTGGTGTGGTTGTTGATTAATTTCAAAAATATAATAAGAATTTACTCAATATAATAAATTTAAAAGGATTAAACATGAAACTTCAAATCTAATATGTATAATTTGCTATTCTTTTCAAATATACTCTGAAATTTTCTTCTCAACCTAGAGATGGCTACCATTATTCAAAAATGGATATGTGCATATATTTATATATGTATGTAAAATTATTCTATATGTTCTTCTATTTATCAATTCCTGATATAGACACTGATATCATCTTTATTTTTTTAAATTTTTTATATTTATTTTGAGTATTTATAGACAAACTAATATTTGCTCAAAGTTGTTCTTAAAACAGTATTGCTGCTATTATATACAATGTTCTCTTGGTTCTGCTTATTTTGTTCTTCATTATTTTGTAGTTTGATTTTTCTAAAAGCACTGAGGTCATCATTTCTTACACCATGGTAGTTAGTATTCCATCCCAATTATATACCACAACATGTTTAGCCATTCCCTAGTTACTGGGCCTGCAATATCTAGTTCTTTGTCACCACAAAGAGAGCTGTTATAAATATAGAACATATAGGTTCTTTTCCTTTTCTCCTCATTAGCTTTGGAAATAGATCAAACAATATTATTGCTGTGTCAAAAAATATAGGTAGCTTAAAATGTTTTGGTCATAATCCCAAATTGCTTTAAAAAATGATAGATTAGTTGACAATTCTATCAACAATGAATTAATGTCCCAGTTTTCCCTCCCCCACACCCTTTCCAATATTTGTCACTTTCCAGATCTTCATTTAATAGGTATAAATATTTATAGATAAAGTATATAGGTATATATATATGTATAAGTATAAATACGTAGATGTAAAATGATTTCTCAAAGTTGTTTTAATTTGTAATTTTCTTAATCAGTAATGATTTAGAGCATTTTATGATTATAAAGTGTTTTGATTTCTTCATTGAAAAAACTTCATATTTTTAACAGCTGTGTAATGACTCATATTTTTTTGAGACCTGAGACCTGAGACTTGTATCTCTTAAACTGCCCATAAATCTCTCCCAGTTTTCAGCTCTTCTTCTAATCTTGAGCACATGAATTTTATTTTTGGAAAGATTTTTTTTCACTTAATGTACTTGGAATTATTCATTACACAGCCAGTTATGCTTTTTCTCTCATGTATGTAAATTCTCTTTCCAGAAGTCTGATAAGTAATATGTTCCATGTTATTCAGGTTTTCTTACCAAAAAAAACTCTCTTTATATCTAAACCATGTATTGATTTTGATTTTATTTTGATAAATGGGAGGAGATATTGGTCCATGTCTGCTTTCTGTTATATTGTTTTCCAGTTTTCCCAATTTTTTCCAAATCATGAATTCTTATCTCAAAAACTTGTCTTTATAGTTGTTGCATATAAGGTTGTTGGAATCTTTACTAAAGTGTTAAGACATTTCTTTACAAAGTGTTAAAGACATTGAGAGATCTTGCAGCTTTGTCCTTGGCTTCTGCCTCTGCTTTCTTCAGCCTCCAGCCAGCTCCGACTCATGGCTTCTCAATCTTCAGTCTGTCCCACCTGAAGAAGTAACTTCAAGCTTCAAGAGCTCCCTATATTTATGTGATCTCCCAAAGGTTAACTCCGCCTTCTGGAGGGAGAGGGATTCTGAGTTATCTCCCAGAGTGCTCTCTGGTCCTAAGAATTTCAAGGGAGGTGTGAATTCAGACTAAGCCAGCCCTGAATTCTTGTGTGAACTCCATTGAGTACTTAGATACTTATGAGCTCTTTAAAGGTGTGAACATAAGCATTGTTCAATCAGTTCCACTTAGTATCTTGTTTCAAGTTCTGGCCCAAAATAACTCTAAGATTAAATTAATTCCAAAGTCTTTAACACTTTGTAAAGAAATGTCTTAATACTTTAGTAAAGATTCCAAAATAAGGTTATTATATTTATTTGCTGCTATATTTTATTTGACTGTCATATTTTTATTTGACTATATATGAAAATATACTCTATATATTTTCCATAGGTTTTGGTCACAATCTATAGAATTTGGTAGTAAATCTATAGAATTAGAAAAACAAGGAAAAATTTATTCAAGTAATATACAAAAGAAATTAAAAATTAAAATAATATTAGACTATGCAAAAGCAATAAAATATCAAAACAAGACAGACACATTAAAATATCTTAAAATCATTTATAAGTCCAAAATATTATGTATTTTATTTGAAAATATAATAATTTAATTTAAACAAATTCTTGGTGTGAAATATTTTATTGGCATAAAACAATAATTAAGCATCAGTGGAAAAAAAAGAAGAATATTTTCAAAGTTGCTAAATGCAAGTTATTCCTGAAAAATAGTATGTATTTTGGATTTTTAGAATTTCTAAATATCATGTAATGTTGAAAATGATTTTCCTTGATTGTATGTGTGTTGGCATATAAGAATTATATGTTACCTCCATGTCTAAGGAAATGAGACATCAAAAATTCTTTGTTGGACATTTTAATTTGGATACTTCCAAATATACAAGACAAGAGAAAATGGAATTTGAATGGCTACAAGTAGAGGCATTCATCTTGGAAAAGAAAAAGTACATCTCTTCATCAGAAACTGAACCAAAGGAATGACAAATGGGAGAATGTTAAAATGAAAGAGAATGAAATACAGATGAATTCAGAATATAAGGCTTCTGATGGATGCCATTTATTTCTTTACAGAAGCATAAAATGAATTCATCTATTGAATTAAAGAGGGCAGAGGTAGTAGTCATTGAAGTTTGCTAGGGGAAAAAATGTGCAAGAAGCTCTAGTAGTTCTTTATGGATTCAACCAAAAATGGCAATTATTGCATATTGGTATTAGATAAATACATATTTTCAGTGGACACAGGTGTCATGATTATTTCACTATTTAAAGAGGTGTTTAGTAGTGCATGAGTAGAAGTGAAAAACATCCATAAAATGGATAATTTATATGGGCTTTTGTCAAGATATAAATGGTAATGGGAAATTGGTCCAAAGAATAGAGATTAGAGAATAGCATATATTTATCATATTAACTATAAGATAATTATTGTAATGGGAATGAATTTATGACTAAATCAGTATGATGAGTTGAGAGAAGAGAGGAGTCTAAAATGATTGAGTAAGAAAAATGTAGGAGTTACATGAAAGAAGAAAACAATAATTTTCTAGATTATGTATAGGTAACAATGAAATTCAGAGTGTCACTATTTGTGTTAGGATGTAATATTCAAGCTTGAAATTAAATGTAAACCAGGAACCTAGAATCAGTTTAGCTTTAGTATACTTTTGGTGCTATTGAGTAATTTCATCCTCTTGAAATAAGCACTGGCTCATCTCTGCTCTGCTTTAGTTTTTATAAATAATTATATACTGGGTCAAGGGGGAAAAGGAAGGAAGTTAAAGCCCAGAAGGATACATTTTTAAAGGATAATTTTCCTTTAAAATGTAAAAATATTTAATATACTAGTTTTTTCCCATTATTTTATGTAATTAACCTTTCATATTCAATAGTAAAATATTTTTCTAGCATTTTCCCAGTGGTTGATATGAATTTATTCCAAAAACATTGATACTGTCATAGATAACACAATGGCTAATTGCTCTATTGGGACACATTGCATCTCATCTTATTATTATTATTATTTATTATTGTTATTATTATTATTTGACCAACTGCACAAAGATTTTTCTTGTCTTTTCATGAATGATCCCCAAAGGTTTAACTTAAATAGGAGGAAATCCCAATACTCAAAAAATGAGTAATTTTAAGAATACACACTACTGATCAGATTAAAAATTGATACATTGCTTTTTTATTATAGTAAGCTTATTTATTTTTCATTCACATTGTTTTGTAAATCATATTGGTAGATAAATCAGAGCAAAAGTGAAAAACCATGGGAGAGATAAAAAAAGAAACAGAAAAAAAGAAGAAATCTGTCATGTGTTGATTTACATTCAGTCTCAGTTCTTTTTTCTGGACACAGATGGTATTTTCTGTTCAAAGTGTATTAGGGTTGCTTTGGAATGAAATTACTGAGAAAACTAAACTACTGAGAAAAAACAAGTCTTTCATAGCTGATCATCATACATTCTTTCTGTTGTATAATGTGCTCCTGCTTCCGCATGTTTTGCTCAGCATCAGTTTGTGAAAATCTTTCTAGGCCTTTCTATAATCAACTTGTTCATCATCTTTATAGAACAATAACATTCTTTTACCTTCATTTTCTACAACTTGTTTGGGCATTCCCCAATTAAGGAGCATCCACTCCTTTTCAAATTCTTTTCTACCACAAAAAGAAAAGAATTGCTATAAACATTTTTGCACATGTGAGCCCTTTTCCCTCCTTTATAATTTTATTGGGAAACAGAATGCTGGGTAAGGGTATGAACAGTTTTACCACCCTTTGGGCACAATTCCAGATTATTCTCCAGAATGGTTGCATCATTTCACAACTCAAAATCTGAGAGGTGTAAGATAGTACCTCAAAGTTGTTTTAATTTGCATTTCTCTAATCAATAGTGATTTAGACTATTTTTTTTTCATATAACTCTAAAAGGCTTTAATTTCATCATCTGGAAATTTTCTGTTCATATCCTTTAACCATTTATCAATTGGGCAATTACATATTCTTATAAATTTGACAAAATTCTTTATGTATTTTAGACCACTTTGTCAGAAATACTGTCTGTATAGATTTTTTTCCCAGCTTGGTACTTCCTTTTTAGTCATTTCAGTTGGTTTGTTTGTACAACACCTTTTTATTTAATGTAATCAAAGCTCCCATTTTGCTTTCATAATGTTCATAGTTCTTCTTGTTATAAATTCTTCCTTTCTCCAAAGATCTGATTGGTAAATTATCCCTTGTTCTCCTAATTTGTTTATGGTACCATCCTTTATGCTCAAGTCATGTATCTACTGGATACATTACTTAAACTAGACTTGATTATACTTTGTTTTTAGTTTGATAGTTGTAAAAGAAGTTGTGGAAGAAATTTAAGGTGAAGTCTGCTTTTTACATATGTACAAATATATATGTAGAATACTTATGTATAAACATAGATACTTCACTTAAATAAATATGTACTGGATATATGTATAAACTAAAATTTATATATGGATTCATTTATGCAAATGCATCATAAAGCAACATTTAAAATACTTATATATATATACATAAACACATATTATATATTTATATCATTTTCATGCTATACTTACCTAAATACAAATGAAGTAATCATAATGAACTTTGTCAGTAAATATCAGTGTGCTATGTATTTTTATATATGATTTTTCCTGTTTTGTTTATCCATTTCTCTACTTAAAAGATGTTTCTTGTGTACAAAATATTTTAGGATTCTGGTTTTTAATCTCTCATATTATCTGCTTATATTTTGGGGGACAGTTCCATTCACATTCACAGTTATGATTCCCAACTGTGTATTTCCCTCCATCTAATTTTCTCCCTTATTTATACATTTTTCTTTCTTTTCACCCTGTCCTTCACCACTGTTTTGTTTTTGACCCCCCTCCTTTCTCCATATGTCCTCCCTCCTGTCATCCTTCTACATATCTTTTTTCCTTTTCCCCTATAACTTCTGTGCTCCCTTTCCTACACTCTGCTCTTTTCTTTCCCCTTTCTGTTTCTACTTTTTTACTGGATAAGATAAATTTCTATATCTAAATGTGTTTGTATGTTCTTCCCTCTTTGAGGCAAATATGAGAATGAAACAATTCTCAACCATTCCTTTCTTTTCCTACACTGTAATAGGTCTTTAGTACATCTTCATGTAATATAATTTATCCCATTTTACCACCCCTTGACCACTCTCCCAGTACAATCCTCTTTTCACCTCTTAATTTCTTTTTTATATTACCACATCAAGGTCAACTTATATCCACAACCTCTATCTATGCATATTCTTTCTAATTCTCCTAAGAAAGATGGAATTCTCAAGTTCTCAATCACTTTCTCTTTTAGAAATAAAAAGTTTAACCTTTTTTCTGTTATATTTAGTTCATCATATTTTTCTTTCATTTTCTCTTTTTTTTTACTTAGGAGTTCTTTTCCCCCAATTGCATGGGAAGATAGTTTTCAACATTCAGTTTTTGGATAATTTTGAGTTTCATTTTTTTTTTCTCTTGTATTCTCCCTTCTCCAACAGAGCAAGCAATCTAATATAAGAAACATATATACAATAATGTTAAACCTATTTCTATATCAGTAATATTGTAGAGGAAAAATCAGAATAAAAGGAAACAAAAATGAGCAAGGAAATATAAACAATTAAAAAGTGAAAATAGTATGCTTCAATCTTTATTCAGGTTCCATTTAAACAGTTTAAACTTTGAATAACTTTTTTTTATATCCCTTTTACCTCTCTATGCTTTTCTTGAGTCTTTTATTTGAAGTTTAAATTTTCTGTTTAGCCCTGATCTTTTCATCAAAAGTTATTGAAAGTCCCCTTTTCAATTGGGGGATCTTTTACCCTGAAAGGTCATGCCCCTTTTTGTTGGGTAGTTAATTATTGGTTGTAATTGATTTTTTTAATAAGGTAGAAGGTGCTAAATTTTCAGTAATCCCTAAAGTGACTCCTCAATATTTGATATTTTTTCCCATTGCTTGCAGTATTGCTTCTTTAACTTGCAGTATAACTTCCTTAACTTCAGTTCTGAAATTTGGTTATAATATTCCTTGGAATTTTCATTTGGGGATCTCATTCAAAAAGTGATCAGGCAATTTTTCACCAACTATTTTACCCTCTCATTCTAGGATATTTGGAAAGTTTCCTTAAAAGAAGCTATCCAGGCTTTTTTTTTTAATCACAGCTTTCAGGAAGTTCAATAATTCTTAAATTATCACTAATTGATGTATTTTTCAGGTTTGTTATTCTTCCTATGAGTTTTTTTTTCATTTTCTTCTATTTATTTTCTTTATTTTTATTTTGATCATTGATGTATTCAAGAGTCATTAGTTTCAGTTTTCCCAATTCTAATTTAAGGAATGATTATGTTCAGTTAACTTTTGTCCCCACTTTTCCATTTGGCTAAATCTATTTTTAAATTAGGTGTTTCCTTCAGTGGATTTTTTTTCCCATTTGGTCAATTGGATTTTTTAAGGGAATTTGTTTCTCCCTTCCTTTTCCAGGACATTGATTCTCTCTCTCTTGCATAACTCATTTTCACCCAATTTTCCTTCTCTATTTATTATTTGACTTTTAAAATATTTTTGAGCTCTTCCATGAAGGCTTTTTGAGTTTCAGACTAATCCATATCTTCATTTGGAGTTTTAAATAATACCTCTTACCATAATAGTTTTCTATGGTCAAGGTGATTTTTTTTCTTTGCTTTTTGGTCACCCATTTTGTAACTTTTTAAAGTTGAGGTCTACTTCAAGCTTATGTGGGACACTCTCCCAAGCTTCTTGTGCTGGCTTATAGGTGGAGCCACTTTCTTTGAGATCCAGGGCTTCAGGTGCTGCCAGTTTGCAGTTTAATACACTGGAAAAGGCTTGACTAGTTAGATTCTATTATTACCTTGTCTCCAAGGTTAGCAAATTATTTTTTGTGCTGGGACTGGAGACTATACTGTTGGCCTGCAATGCTATTGTATTGTTCAGTGAGGACTGAGGAATTTCCATTTGTACTGTGGTTAAGAGCCTCCCAATAGCTTTGTGTTCACCATGCCTGAGCTGTGTTGTGTTCTCCTTCTATCCTATGAGATAGATCTTTCCTGAAGAACTTCTAGGTTATCTTGAGCTAGAAAACTTTTTCACTCTATTTTGTTGCATATTTTGTCACTGCAAAATTTGTTTAGAGGCTTAGTTTAAGGTTAGTTCCAAGGGAAACAAGGGAACACTCAGGAAACTTCCTGGATTCTGTCTGCCACCTTGGCTTTACTCTGTTAGTTCTAAGTGATATTTTAGAAAGCATTTCATATCTATGACCATAAGTTTTGATACCTCCACGATGAGAAGATGTAATTTTTGTGATAATAATTTTGTGATAATAATTAAGATGTTACCTCCACGATGAGAAGATGTAATTTTTGTGATAATAATTTTGTGATAATAATTAAGATGTTACAAGCTGATAAGAAAAAATTTGCCCATCACAGTCTCTTAAATGTCTACCCAATTCTCTTAGTTATTTCCCCAGAATACAACTGGAACAAATCTATCCCTTCAATTTTTAAAAATACTCCTTCTCACTCCCTACTCTGTTTATGGGTTAAACATTCTCAACCCATTTTCATAAGTCATAGTTTCAAATCCCTTTATCCTCTTAATTATTTTCTTTGAATGCTTGCAGCTAGTGATTGTCTTTCTTTAAAAGTTCACCTAGAATTATCACAAAACTCAAATATATGTTGGCTAAAGAAAAAAAAAATAGTGTACAACTCTAAACATTTTGGTCCCGGTGATACTGATTCTATTATTTCAGTATGAAATTGTTTATTGATTTATATTTAACTTAAAATCCGCAAAGTACTCTATATAAATTTCTCCTTCCTCTTCCATTTTTTTTCAATTTCAATTATTTACTTGCAATTTTCCTCAAAAAATCTTTATATTGGACCCAACTAAAGTTTATTTTATTATTTTAAAAATATTCAAAGTTGATTTCTCTTTTGACTGTGATCTTATTATCTATGTCTCTATGTTCTGCTGCTGTGTTAATGATATATTTCATCATTTTATCCTTAATTTTTCCAACTCATTGATAAAATAATTAAGTAGCCACAAATCAAGCAATCACGGGAAAGAGTTTATGATCTCCTCTGTTATCTGTTCACATTTACGTATTAAAACATCTTCTTGTAAAATGATTCCCCAGAGATAGATTTCCAAAGAATTTTCTGAATGCAGTTTGATTGAAGATGGAAGAAAAAACAAATCTAGATTCTCTCCCAGAAGAATTAATAGCACTGGGAATTAATTTCCTATAATGAGAAAAGAGAATACATATGTAAAGAGGCTAACTGAAGAGAAGACTAAGACTCCATGAAGATGTGCAATTGATCAAACTCTCTGTCTTGATGGAAAAAAAAAAAAAAAAAAACTATGGAAGTTATTTTAATTTTTCAAAGATAGTATTTGCATTATGAGGTGCTGTTATTTTGGTATGTATTTTCTTATATATTTTGAATTTAGTTTTAAACACTTGAAATAGCACATTTTCTGGCAACAGGTAGGACTTATTTTAAAAATAAATTAAATGATTTATATTTCCCAGAGCACCTTCTCACAAATATTGAAGAATAATCCCTTTCATTTTAAGTGCCAGTGAATGAAGCTTTGAGAGAACAAATGGGTTGCTTACAGTCACCAAGTCCATAATGGTCAGATTTGTATATCAAATCCAATCCTTCCTCCTAATTCAAATTAATTCAACATTTATTAATAACATTTGGTTTTTTTATGCCTCCCAGTTACATGCTTCCATAAAAAGAAAGTACTATAGGCTGGGTAGCAGCAGCACCAGATTACAATAATCAGACAAGTGTTTTTATGTCTTATGTATGACTTACAGGGTCAGTTAGTGCCTTTCATGTAAAGTTATTGTGGTTCAGGAATGCCATGTCTGATGTTTCATAAACCCATTTGAGGTTTTGCTTTGTTTTATTGTTTTTTGCAGAGATACTAGTTTGTCGAATTTTTTTCTAGCTTGTTTTACAGATGTGGAAATTGAAACAAACAGGTTGATGTTACTTGCCTAGTTTTACAAAGATAGTTAAGCGTAAGAGTCCAAATCTGAACTCATAGTGTTGAGTCTTTCCTATTCCAAGCACTGTACTTTATTAATTGTATCACTTAACTGCCTCTGTCATATAGTAAGTACTCAATAAGTGTTATCCACCTCCACTCCTGAGTGTTTTAAAGAATTATAGAAATATTATTTTTCTTGAAAACTTTTTTAGTTAAGATAGACTAGATAGATGCCTCTAAATTTTAGCAAGTAGATTTTGGGATAATAGGGTTTGAGTTGGACTGTGTCTTTAAAAATATCCAATTGAACTTCCCAGAAAAAAAATAAAAGAGTTGAAACTGAGGTTTTGATTTATCTTAGAGTACACAGGTTATATGAAGATTTAAAACCACACCCTCTTGAGCCTAATTTAAGTGATTTTTCTATTGGAACAAATTTTTCATTGTTCTGAAGATTGGGTTTTTTTGGCCATATTTCTCTGTTTTGTTTTGTTTTTGCAAATATATGTTTCTGTTGTAGATTTGTTTTTAAGTAGTTGCCTTTAAATTGCTAGTAACAAGCATAAGGTACTATATTTAGCTTATGCTTAATGTAAAGAAAAGAAAAGCCCAATATTAATAAATGCATATTAATTGAGTTATTGAGATTGGGGGAGGGGAGACAAAACACTTATAATTTATGCTACCAGCTTCTTACAATTTATTCAGATTTACTCTTCAGTTAAATGATCCCTTCTTCCACTTACCATATTACTTTTTTAATCCTAGGATTTTCCAATTTGGGACTGTGCTGATAATTGGAATAAATGTCTGGGGAAAACTTTACCACAGTGACTGAATTCATCTTGCTAGGGTTAACAGACTCACCTGAACTTCAAATTATGCTTTTTATTTTATTTTTTGTTATTTACACTCTCACAATGATGGGAAATTCAGGAATGATTACTCTGATCATAATTGATTCACAACTCCACACACCTATGTATTTTTTTCTAACTAACTTGTCCTTGACTGATATTTTTTATTCTTCAACTATCACTCCAAAGATGTTAGTTGATTTACTATCTGTAAGGAAAGTCATCTCTTTTGCTGGATGCTTTCTGCAGATGTATGTCTTTATTGCTTTAGCAACCACTGAGTGTATTCTCTTTGGATTGATGGCTTATGATCGCTATGTGGCCATCTGTAATCCACTGCTTTACCCAGTTATCATGTCAAGAACAGTCTGTCTGAAGATGGCCATGGGGGCCTTCACAGCTGGATTCCTGAACTCAATTATTCATACCAGTTACATAAGTAGTTTAACTTACTGTGGCTCCAATGTCATTCATCACTTTTTCTGTGACAGTTCCCCAATCCTCAAACTCTCTTGCTCTGGCACTCAATTGAATGAAACTATAATTTTCATTTGTGCTGGGATAAACATGTTAGGAACATTTCTAATCATCATTACCTCTTATATCTATATCCTCTTTTCTATTTTGCGTTTGCATTCAGTTGAAGGGAGGCGCAAAGCTTTTTCAACCTGTGCTTCTCATATTACAGCCATTGTTATTTTTTATGGAACTATGATTGTTACTTATTTGTGTCCAAGTTCAAGTTACTCCCCAACTCAAGGAAAAGTTATATCTGTTTTCTACACAGTGGTTATCCCAATGTTGAATCCTTTAATTTATAGCCTGAGAAACGAAGAAGTGAAAAGGGCCTTTAAAAATGTCATTATTAGGAAAAGAATACCAACATTCATATGATTATTTTTATTAGGATAAATAAATAAATAAATCATATAGCTTTTTCAAAAAATCTTTACTTTACTAAAATTAACTGAAATAGTCAGAGAAGTTTTGTTTATTTATCTTTTTGTTTCTTCCTAATAGTAGTGAAAACCAATAGATACACAAATTAATAAAAAAAATAATAATTAATCCAAAATAAATTAAAAAATGAATGTTTGGGATGGGAACTGGTACTTTAAATATCAGGAGAAATGTAACATAATATCCCTGAAACTGTTCAAAGTTGTTGGAGAATTCTTAGAATCATGTATTTCATTTGTTTGTATATTCTAGACAATTCAAATATGGAATTCAAGGGTTTTGTTTTTTTTTGCTTTGTTCATTTCTATGCTTGAAGTATTAGACCAGGTCAGCAATTCGATTTTTCACAACAATATCACCCAGTGTTTTATATATCAACTTTAATACAGAACAAAAAGATAAAGAAAAAAATTCCAGTAGTTGGTTCCATAGAAATAACTATCTATCTATCTATTTCTTTATTTATTTTTATTATACATTTTATTGACAGAACATATGCATGGGTAATTTTTACAACATTATCTCTTGCACTCACTTCTGTTCTGCCTTTTCCTTTCTCTCCCTCCACTCCTTCCCCCAGATGGTAGGCAGTCTTATACATATTAAATATGTTATAGTATATCCTAAATACAACGTGTGGGCAGAACCATACAGTTCTCTTGTTGCACAAGAAGAATTGGATTCAGAAGATAAAAATAACCTGGGAAGAAAAACAAAAATGCAAGTAGTCCACATTCATTTCCCAGTGTTCCTTCTCTGGCTGTAGTTGACTCTGTCCATCATTGATCAGTTGGAACTGAATTAGATCCTCTCTTTGTCAAAGATATCCACTTCCATCAGAATACATCCTCATACAGTATTGTTGTTTAATTATATAATGATTTCCTGGTTCTGCTCATTTCACTCAGCATCAGTTCATGTAAGTCTCTCCAAGCCTCTCTATATTCATCCTGCTGGTCATTTCTTACAGAACAATAATATTCCATAACATTCATATACCACAATTTATCCAACCCTTCTCCAACTAATGGGCATCCATTCATTTTCTTAGCCACTACAAAAACGGCTGCCACAAACATTTTGGCACATAGAGGTCCCTTTCACCTTTTTTAGTATCTCTTTGGGATATAAACCCAGTAAAAAGGATCAAAGGGTATGCACAGTTTGATAACTTTTGGGGTTTGATTCCAGATTGTTTTCCAGAATGGTTGGATTTGTTCACAACTCCACCAACTCCAACAACTCCATCAGTGTCCCAGTTTTCTCACATCCCATCCAACATTCATCATTATTTTTTCCTGTCAGCATAACCAATCTGACAGGTCTGTAGTGGTATCTCAGAGTTGTCTTAATTTGCATTTATCTGATGAATAGTGATTTGGAACACCCTTTAATATTAGTAGATAACTATCTATTTAAACTAATTGACATGTTGAAAGTGAATTCCTCCAAATATATTGTATTCAATATGACAAAGATAAATTCCTTTTCTAGTATCCAAAACCCATCCCTATTATAAACTTCCTTATTTTTTGTCAATTTTTGTCTCATATATACATATATATAAATATACACATATATAGAATACCTACATTGATATACACAAGTTTGTATACAAGTGTGGTTATGTGTTGTCTTTCTCATTAGAATATAAGCACCTTCTGATTTCTAACTAGGTTTTGATATTAAAATATATAAATTCCCAGAGATTCCCACATCAAAGTATTTTATAAATAAATGTTGATATAAAAAATTCAACATGATGAGTAGCAGAATGAGTTAACAAGATTTGAAAAATCTTAAAATTTATTAAGAAATATTTTTTTAATTTCTCAAATGGCATTAAAGCAAAGATGAAAATCAATCTAATAACCCCAGAAGCAAAGTTTCCTAATTTTCATCATTAATCTTTATAAACTTGATCATAACTTTGTTCCAGTAATTTGGCAATGAATAACATATGTTATTTGATAGCATCTGCTATCAAAAACAAAGAATCAACTGTTAAATATTCAATATAAATATAGGAAATAAAGAAAAACAGCAATAGCAACAATGAATATTCAATGTACAAAAATAGTAGAATGGAAAAATAATTTGTATCCTAATTGTGCATTAATGTAAAATGATACTTTGAACAAATTATGCATAATAAATGTGAAAAATCAAAAGCAATTTGACTTGTCCATTATGAACTAATAAAAACAGGAGTATTAAAGAATTTTGTACACACTTATTTATTGTTATCTGAGATAAATATATATTAGAATATTTGAATAAAGATGCCTGATGGATTTCTCATGGAAACAAAGAAAAAATATTCTATGAAACCAAAAATAATTATTTTATTAAACTTGTTTTTATTTTATATAATGTCAATTTTAAATTTGACATGGTATTTCCAATTCTCCCATGCTTGTTTGTTCTTTTCTGTTTTTTCTCCCCTTATCTTCTGTTTAATTTTATAAATGCCTTGATATGTTCCGTTTTTTCCCTTTATTTGGTCCTTTGTTCCATTTTTAGTATTCACTGTGTTTATTCTCTGTTCCTCTCAGTTATCTTCACATAAATTTGAATTGTGATTAATGGAAATCTAGTGAGAGTAGTAGAAAAATAATAATGAAAGCTGATTCCTACCTTTCAGGGAAGTTGTGAATTTTTATGATAAACTATTTTGTACATCACCAGATAAGGGTTCTTCACCATATTTCTTTCTTTTTTTTATTATTTTTCATCATCACAAAATTAATCTGAATCTGTAGGCTAGACAAAAAGCTATTATTATGTAAATACTGAAGCTATCAATAAAATGTAAAAAAAAATCAAATAAAATAAGTAGATTGGTTGTACATTTTTCATTGGATGCATTATTTTGGGAGAAGACATCAGTTTTTCTGAAGCTTAATGGGACAAGGCACCATTTTTGGAAATAATGAAGAGCGTAACAATAGTTTGCAAGTCTCTAAAAATATTGAGAAAGAGCGGTAAGGTGAGTGAAGAAGAAAGAAAGCGGTAGAGTGG
Source organism: Sarcophilus harrisii (assembly GCF_902635505.1). NCBI lineage: Eukaryota > Metazoa > Chordata > Mammalia > Dasyuromorphia > Dasyuridae > Sarcophilus > Sarcophilus harrisii. The sequence goes on from NC_045431.1 coordinate 251,299,077, forward strand.
GATCTATTATATCACAAGAAGAGGTGCAAAATATTTATAACAGTAGAGGGGAAGATGTGAGGTTGGGCAATGAGCATCATTTGAAATTTACTCTTATCAATATTGACTCATGGAGGAAATAATAAATCAATTGAATATAGGAATCTATCTTACCTGACAGAAGAAAGGAGGAAGAGAGATTAAGTAAAGAGAGAGGTGGGGACCATTAAAAGGAATGGCATATATGACAATCAAATTACTGCCAAGAAATTACTTTATAGAACTAGAAAACTTATAATTAAATTAATCTGGAAGAAGAAAAAATCAAGAATTTCAAGGGAATGAATGAAAAAAAATGCAAATGAAGGTGGCTTAGATATACCAGATTTAAAATTATATTATAAAGCAGCAATCATCAAGATCATTTTGTACTGGTTAAGAAACAGAGTAGTTGATAAGTGGAATAGGTTAGTTTCACAAGACACAATTGTCATTGATTATAGTAATCTAGTGCTTGATAAACCAAAGGACTCCAGTATCTGGGATAAGTGAGATACTCACTATTTGATAAAAATTGCCAGGAAAATTGGAAAATGGTATGCTACAAAGTAGGCATTGAACAGCACTTAATACCTCATGCCAAGATAAGATCACAGTGGGTTTATGATTTAGACATAAAAGGTAACTATAAATAAATTAGGAGAACAAGGGATAGTCTACCTCTCAGATCTGTGGAAAATGAAGAAATTTATAGACAAAGAAAAACTGGAGAACATTATGAAATGAAAAATAGATTTTAATGGAAAAGTTTTTGTACAAACATATCCAATGCAGATGAAATTTAAAGGAAAGCAGAAAACTGGGGGCGGGGGGATTTATATCAAAGGGTTCTGATAAAAATCTAATTTCTAAATATAGAGAATTGACTCAAATTTATAAGAATGCAACCCATTCTCCCATTGATAAATGATTAAAAACTATGACAATTTTAAGATAAAGAAGTTTTAAGATGAAGAAAACTATTTTTAGTCTTATGAAAAACATGCTCTAAATCACTCTTGATTAGAGAAATGTACATTAAGACAATTCTGAGATACCACTACATGCCTGTCATGTTAACTAAGATGACGGGAAAAGATAATGACGAATGTTGGAGGGGATGTGGGGAAATTGGGACACTAATAGATTGTTGGTGAAGTTGTGAACTGATCCAACCACTTTAGAGAGCAATTTGGAACTATGCCCAAAGGGTTATCAAACTGTGCATACTCTTTGATCCGGTACTGTCTCTACTAGGCCTGTATCCTTATGAGATCATAAAAAAAGAGGAAAGGACTTACATATACAAAAATGTTTGTAGCAGTCCTTTTTGTAGTGACAAGGTACAGAAAACTAAGTGGATGCTCATTAGCTGGGGAATAGCTAAATAAGTTATGGTATATGAAGGTGATGGAATATTATTTTTTAATAAGAAAAAATCAATACAATGATTTCAGAAAGGCCTGGAGAGACTTACTTGAAATAATACTAAGTGAAGTGAGTAGAACCAAGAGAACATTGTATATAGCCATGAGACAATGTGATGATCAACTCTGATGAACTTACCAATTTAATGTAATGAGGTGATTCATAATAATTCCAATAGACTTGTGATAGAGATAGCTAATTACATACAGCAAGAGGACCATGGAGACTGATTATGTGCCACAACATTGTATTTTCATCTTTTTGTTGCCATTTGCTTGTATGTCTCTACCCTTATAAATTATCATCATTTCTTTATGTAATTAACAAAGCCCTGCAGCAAGAGATGGAGAGATTCCACATTAAATAATAATAAAATATATGAAATACTTAGGAGTCTACCTGCCAAACCAAACTCAGAAACCATATGAAACAATTACAAAATACTTTTCACACAAATAGAGTCCAATCTAAACAATTGGAAAAATATAATTTGGTTTGAATAAAAAAATACTAAGGAAGTAGAGCTAACAATACCAAATCACAAACTAGGCATAAATCATCAAAATGATCTATTGCTTTCTAAGAAATGGTGTGATACATCAGTGGAATAGACTTTATGCAATAAGACATACTAGTCAAAGACAAAAGTAACTTAGTGTTTGATAAACTACTTTTTAAATGATGTTTCCCCCCCCAATGAATAATCCATTCACTCTCTTTCATGAACAATTCCCCTTTCATTTTGACTAAATAAAAGCATCTTGGATATTGCCTCATTCTCTAACCAGATGTTAGCAAAGGATAATTTTATTTTTTATTGATGAATTAGAAAAAAATATTTCTCCATATATACAATATTTTGTTGGCATTGTCTTTGTGGGGAATAAAAGAAGTTGTCTTAGAACTACTCTTCTGAAACACAATTGCCCTATCCTTCCTATTGAATTATATTATTTGAGTTGCTAGAAGCAAGATTGTTAGCAAATGGTTATACTCTTCTATCAACTCGGGAATTTAAAAGAGAACATGGGAGAAATGGAAAAGGCTTCTCAGGCTTTAGGATAAAAAAGTGGAATAGTTTAAAGTGGAGACAGAAGGGTTATTTTTTTTAATTCTCAGCTCTATACTTGCTATCTGCATGGGCATGCACAAATGATTTAACTTCCTAAAACTCAGTTTCATCAACTGTAAAAGAATTTGAGTAGCCTGGCTGATCTTTTGGTCTCTAGACCAAGTCTATAAACTTACATCAGAAAATCTCAAAGAAACTGCCTGTTTTCAGAAATATCTTTCTCTTGGGAATGACTTATAACACATCAAGGGATGAGAAACTATTTTCTCTGCTGGTTTCTCCATTCCCTGATAACATCATTCTGGCAATATTATGGGGAGAAATCCTCCAATGGCAAACTTAATAAAATATATTTTAATTGACCCAAAGGGAAATCTTATGAACTCAGGCAGAATGTATTACAATTATCTGTTAGGCAGTGTAGTAACTGTGGTAAGCAAAAAAAGATATAAAGAGACATTTCAAAGGATTATATCATGGGAAATTAATGTGATTAAATATTTGTGTTCACTAACTGGAAAGCTCCAAATTCTGTGAAAGAATTCATAAAAAGGAGAAAATATAATTTAACTATTATGATAAATATCATAGATACTTTGACACAAGGAATGTAGAGTTTCTGTGAACAATAGTGTCCTAGGGGTTTAAAAGACAAGAAAACATTGTTCCATCAGTCAAACAAAGCCAGGATATGAGGAAATCCTTTCTATATTTGCTTGCCGAACTTTTGGTAAGTGAACCCTATGCTATGGATAATTTTTAGCTTAATTCTCAATATGGAATATAGGAGAGCATCCAGCATTCTTTAAAAGTGAGAAAAAATGCTTTCCTTCTTTCCACCAGTTTTACCCTTTGCTCTTCCATAGGAAATTTGGATAAATTATTTAAATTAAGATTAAACATTGAATGCTCTTTTTTCTTGTTTTATGTTCTGGCTTTCAAGTCACAAAAAAAAAAATTCCACTTTCAATAGGAAGCCTTTCCCCCATCTTTCATTTTATGTTTTCTCACAGTTAATTATTTCCTATTTATCTTGAATATAGCTTGCTTTTACTTATTTATTAGGTTCTCATATTCTCCTTTTGATTATGGGCTCTTTGTGAACAGGAACTGTCTTTTTTTTCTTTTTTGTTTGTTTGTTTATGTAATTGTTGTTTTGGGGGATATTTCCAGTATTTAGCATTGTTTCTGGAGCATAATAGAAGCTTAATAAATTCTTATCAAATGAATTGGTTTACAGGATCATGGTGATGACAAACATGAGGACTACAGGATGTAGACATTATTTACCTAAAATAATCTTAAAGAAATTGGAAAAGCAGATGATGGAATGTAGTTGCTTTCCTTTGAACTCTATCTTTTACCAAAGAAAGATGAAGTGGGAATCACATTTGTGGACAGGAAAAAAAGATTCATACTATATAAATATTTATAATTGATTTTATTTTCACCAATTAAAGTTCAGATTAATATGTGATTATATTTAGAGATTGGGCAGACCTGAGACAATTAAGTTTAGATCCTTTTTTGACATTGTAAAAAGAGAGGGTAAAATGATCAAATGACTTATGAAAAGTGACACATAAAGTACGAAAGCAGTTCTGTTACCAAATTAACTGCTCATTCAAGTACATCACACTATCTTGTGATTTTTGCTAAAGTCAGGAGTTAGACACCAGTCCATTTTTAGGCCACTTCTTTGTTTAGTAGCTCCATTTAATATTGTATTTTTCCTTTCTTCAGGAAATTAGAGTTCTCCTTCCAAATGCTACTTATTTCTACAAATCATTCTTCAGGGAATCTGAAATACCATTATATTCTGAAGAAACTTGATTTTAAAAAGTATAAATATATTAAATAAATGAATGGGAAAAACCACACCACCGTGACTGAGTTCATCCTCCTGGGCTTAACAGACTCTAGTGAACTTCAGATTATTCTCTTTGTGTTATTTTTGGTAATTTATACTCTCACTGCTGTGGGTAATATTGGAATGATTGTACTTATCATTCTAAACTCTCGACTGCACACTCCCATGTATTTCTTCCTGAGTAACTTGTCATTTACTGATGTATGTTATTCATCCACCATTGCTCCAAAGATGCTGACAGATTTAATGTCTAAGAGGAAAACCATCTCTTTTGCTGGCTGCTTTCTACAAATGTATGTCTTCATTGCCTTGGCCACTACAGAGAGCATACTCTTTGGATTAATGGCCTATGATCATTATGTAGCTATTTGTAACCCATTACTCTACACTGTTACCATGTCCAGGACTGTCTGTCTAAAGATGGTTGAAGGGGCCTATACAGCAGGATTACTTAATTCTATGATCAACACAAGTTATTTAAGTAGCTTATCATTTTGTGGTTCCAATGTTATTCATCTTTTTTTTGTGATAGTCCCCCACTCTTTAAAATTTCTTGCTCTGACACACACATGAATGAAAGTATTTTTTCTATGTGTGCTGGAATAAATATGGTAGGTACAGTGCTGATCATCTTCACTTCCTACATCTATATTCTTGTCTCTATCATGCGCATGCATTCCAGGGAAGGAAGGCACAAAGCCTTCTCAACTTGTGCCTCTCATCTTACAGCCATCATATTATTTTATTCAACCGCCATCTTCACTTATCTGAGACCTAGCTCTAGCTATTCGTTGAATCAAGATATAGTGGCTTCTGTGTTCTACACAATGGTGATCCCTATGTTGAACCCCCTGATCTATAGCCTGAGAAACAAGGAGGTAAAGAAGGCCTTGAAGAATGTAATTATGAGAAAAAGGATTCCTGCTTTCATTTGACTTCATTTTTGCCTAGTGAAACATATGTAGGTTTCATTATGAAGTGCTCTATAAAATATTTTAATAGATTAAATATTATAGTTTGGTTAGGATAGTATATAACACTCACATAATTCAATTATTACCCTTGCAATATATTCTATTTTTCTTCATGATTGGATGCTGGCCCCAGAAAGTTCTGCTGTTTGAAAAAAAAAGTATACAGATGTTAATTGGTCCTACAATAAGCCATCTACCAAACACTATGCATTATGATGAAATTCTTCTTAATGAATAGTAGAATTGAAATTTAAGTAAATTTTACATTATTCTTCAACATCTCTATTTTTTGGTACTCATTTTACTTAGTTTCCCAACTGATGTTCCTAGGGATATCATTTGAGTCTATTTTCATCACTTCAAGGGAAATTAAATTTAATTTGGTAAAATGATTAACAAACAATTTTTAGGAATACATTTCTTCCTTTATAATTTTCTCATAAATTTGTAGAATTTCAGACCTAATAAGGGTCTCTGAAGTAGATATGGGTAAATTACATTTTAGTCACTGATTTATGTGATCTACCTCACAATTGAAGGCATTATTGACATATATATATATATATATACACACACATTATATATGTCCTTTAGAAACAATAAATGTTTCAACATATCCACAAATATTTAATGTATTCTGGATTAAACTAGACATTGGAATTAGAAAGACAAAAATTGCATAAGGAATTTTCACAAGGATCTCATATTCTGTCATAAGAATACATATGCATATGTGATATGTTTGTAAATATGAAATTCAAATTTAGTAAATTAAGGTGAAGAGGAGATGTGGAAATTAGGAAAGAATTTATGAAGTTAGTGACACTTGTACTGTACTTTTAAGGAATTATAAATTTCAGAATTAGTTAGTGAGGAAAAAAATTCATTCTTGGCAGACATTAAAGATGGTCCATAATAAGAAATGGAATTGGAAATGAAATTATTCACAAAGGACAATTTGTCTGAAGCATAGAAGAGTGTAAATTGGCTTGTAAAAATATGGTAAGCCTGCAATTTGAAGAACAGATTTACTTATTCTTCTTGTTAATTAAAGAAAAATAGGAATAACAATTTTATAACTTTATGAGTGATATATTTAGTAACAGACAGACAAGTTATGGAGTACCTAGTTAGCACAGTAGATTGAGCACCATTCCTGGAATCAACATGAGTTAAAATGTGGATTATGATATTTACTAGTTCTGCAATCCTGAAAAAGTTATTTATCCCTGTTTGTCTCAGTTTCTTCATCTATAAAATGAATAGATAAAAGAAATAGGAAGCTATTCCAATATCCCTGTAGTATATTTGACAATAAAATCTGAAATAAGGTCACAAAGAGACAGAAAGGACCAAAATAATTGAACAACAATAATACTTCAGATGGTTAGGATAAATAGAAAGCTATAACTATAGACTTTGAAATAAATGATTAGAAACTACAATGAGTAATATAGTAAAGAGAACTGTTGATATGAGCTGAGAGAAGGGTAGGGGTTATTATATATTTCTAATTAGTGCTGATATGTCATATAAAGGACTTCATATGTGTCAAAAAAAAATCAGGTTGGAGTTGTTCTTTGAATGGCAGGGTTAGAAATGAGACCAGTATGAATTTGGACATTTTATTTAGATGTCATGCTGCATTCAGTAAGGACAAAGTGACTATTTTAATAGAAGTTGCCATTAATATATATCTAAATGGAATGGGTTGGGGCCATTTTGTCTATGGGGTCAAAGAATACTGAGTGGATAGCAGTATAGGGATAGTTTTACATAAACTTAGATACTAAGGCAGATTTCACGTAAAGGCTTATGAGTTTTTGACTATTTTAGTAGAGAAACTCCTGATATAGGATGAAGAATTGTGTCTGTTCTCCTAGTGTATATACGGTGGCCCTGATATACCTGGAACTGTTTCTGCTCATAATTATCGTTCATCAGTATAGAAAAAAAAAGTGTGACTCTATCAAAAGTATCAGTATCAGTGCCATGACTCTGATATTCTTAGTGGTGTTTTACTTCACCATCAAAAACTTATTTTTGATGGTTGATTGGTCGATTGCTGTCCATGTACTTAAAGAAGTACAAAGTAACATCACTCAAGAATCAATTTCAGTGTGTCTGACTGTGGCAGATCAGATCAATATAAGCTTAAAATGCTTTACCACATTAGGCATAAAGGGTCCATAAGAACATTTAGGGTAGATTCTCTAAAGTTTCCCCTCTTGCAGATTGTTTGTGGTACTTTAATTATGTTTTGTTCATAAAGTTTAGCTTCTTTGATTAGGGCATGTCATGCTGGACATTCCTGTGCCATTCTTTCCCAAATCACGTAATCAATTCAAAAGTTCTTCAGAGAAATATTGAAAGTGTCCTTGCTGTCATTTCTTTTGACCACCATATGAAGAATGTCGTCTGTGAGTTCTCAACAAAATAGTCTTTTAGGCAAGTGTATGGTTTGACACTTAAACAATGTAGTCAGCCCATTAAAGTTGTTCTCTCTGCAGCAGAGTTGGAATGCTTTTCAAATTAATTTAATAAAGGATCCTGATATTTAGTATCTAAAACTGCCAGGTGATCTTTAGAACCTTCTTAAGAGAATTCAAATAAAAGCAGTTCAGTTTTTTTGGAATAAAGCTGGTACATCCAGATTTCACAAGCACACAAAAATGAGGTTGACACAAGCCTACAGTTTAGTAGTCAGTCTAATACCTCTTGTCTTTTATGTTTTACTTACGAGTCACTAAAATACTGAGCTAATTATGGCAATATGTCAACTTAATTTTCAATGTGCACATGACTGAAAATCACATTGCCAAGGTAAGTGTATAGTATTGAGAACTTCTTCATTTACTGTAAAAAAGAATTTTACATATATGTGGTAGAGCAACTATGTTTTCTTAGTGTTAATCGTTAGGCCAAAATTAGCACAAGCTGCAGAGAACTGATCCATACTTTGCTGCATCTCAGCTTTACAAGATGTATTGAATGCATAACCATGTATAAAAAAAAAAATCATGAATGAACTCTTCCTCCATTTTAGTCTTGGTTTGTAGCCTTTTCAGGTTAAATAATTTACCATCATTGCATTAGAAGACCTATTATAAAGATATAGCCCAACCTAGTTAATGGATCAAGCTCTTTTGGCCATAATTCTGTTTTAACTCTCTGACAATTCTCAATTCCTTCTCTAGAACATATTAAAGCTTGGTCTTTCTAAAGGGGAAAAGGAAAGGTTTAGGATTTTTTTTTATTCTTCCACATTTTTATTTTATTAATTTTGTTTCTGTTTCTGATTTAGTAATTCTTGTACTAGCGGTAAGAGAACTGAAACATGATGCTTGTAAAGGGGAGGAAAAGGGCTAGGATTCTTGACTTTTATTTGCTTTTATATTTTATGCATTTTTTCCCTTTTCCTTCCTGTTAGTGTTTTTCATGCCAAGAAATTAGGAAAAGCTGTGGTGGATGTGGTAGAAGATCCTTAGTCTCTTACCATGAAAGAATGTTATGTGATAGAACAGAATTGCCCCAGGGGAAAATGTGGCCTAACTTTCCATGAAATTATTACCTTCTCCACCATATCCTACATAGGGCATCCCCAGGATAAAGCTACCTCTGTTCTTGACTTCTGCAATATCATTTCTAGATTGTTTAGGGATATAAAAGACTATAGCTATGACTCTCAGAATTAATTAATGCTTAAGATCAAAAGTCATCAAACAGTGATGATATACTAGATGGAGGAGGTCTAGCAAGGGATATCCAGAGAAGCTAAATGTCACTAAACTCTTGGTAAATATTCTTCTTGTGTTATGACACATTAAACCTCATTTCTTAAATATCCAACAAAATGTGAATGCTTCATTCCATTTCTATAATGAGCCTGAAAAAAACAGGCTCCAGTGTTAGAGACATGCTTACAACATTTGTGTTTCGCTTTCATACATCTAAATGTCTTTGTTGTTGTCACTCACAGCTAGCAATCTCAAATTCCTGTGATACCTCTTTCCACTCGCATATTATGTCAGTTGTGTCTATGTCAGAGAAAAGTAAATTTGGTCCATCTTTAATTCACAACTCTTAAGAATTAAGAGCTATCCTTCCCTCTCACAGACAGTCTGCAAGCACTGTTTAGCTACAGAGATAAAATATAAAATAATATTTTGAGAGGAAAAACAACAAAAGAAAACATGTATATGTAGGTGTATATATCCACATATATACATACATGTACACACATATAACATACATGTGATTTATCATATGTAATGTTTATTACAATATGACAAAAATAATTTATAGATCCAGTAGATAGAAAAGTGTTAAAGGGAAAGTTTATATCACCATGCTTAATAATAACAAACTTCATTTGAAGGACCAAACATTTTAAAATATTCAGAAAAAACCACAGAAAGATATTCAGAATGACATAGATAGAGTATTCCTAGATCTAGAAGGAGGTCTAGAAGAAGCTATATGGCACAGTGAATAAATTCTGGGTGTGGACTATGAAGGCCTGAATTTATATTTAGTCTCAAAAACTTAATTACTGTGTGTATGACCTTAGATAAACTATTTAAATTCTATTTGCCTTGGTTTCTTCATTGATAAATTTGAATAGCAATATCACCTATCTCAAAGCTTTTAAAATTGGGGATCATGTGCTGAGTGAAATGAGCAGGACCAGGAGATCATTATATACTTCAACAACAATACTATATGATGACCAGTTATGATGGACCTGGCCATCCTCAACAATGAGATCAACCAAATCATTTCCAATGGAGCAGTAATGAACTGAACCAGCTATGCCCAGAGAAAGAACTCTGGGAGAAGACTAAAAACCATTACATTGAATTCCCAATTCCTATATTTATGCCCACCTGCATTTTTGATTTCCTTCACAAGCTAATTGTACAATATTTCAGAGTCTGATTCTTTTTGTACAGCAAAATAACAGTTTGGCCATGTATACTTATTGTGTATCTAATTTATATTTTAATGTATTTAACATCTACTGGTCATCCTGACATCTGGGGGAGGGGGTGGGAGGTAAGAGGTGAAAAATTGGAACAAGAGGTTTGGCAATTGTTAATTCTGTAAAGTTACCCATACATATAACCTGAAAATAAAAGGCTATTAAATAAAAAAAGTTATTAAAAAAAACTTGAATAGTTATAAAATTAAAAAAAAATTGGGAATCATGGGATCACATAACCATCTTTGATCTTGCTTACCTATATGTCTTCAATATTAAACACATTTTAATATCTGTAAAAAAATAAATGTTCTTTATGAAATGAATAAAATAACTTACTCAAGTACTTACATGAATTATTTGATTTAAAAAATATTAACATTTTATTAAATGCAATTGATAAAAAGAAAAAAAAAGAACAGTTTTTGGTCTTAGGAAGCCAAATTCTTATCAAGGAGATGACACATGAAAGGCAAATGGAAAAGTCACCTATTCATCATGAAACAGTAGTATTTCAAATAGTGTATTTCTTCTTTAATGATATTTCCATGGACAAAATCACATTTTTTTGATATCAGATCTTTGATAGTGTCAAAATTTTAGTGACAAGAACTTTCTTTTCTCAATCTTTAATTAGATATGTTTCCTATAGCTGCAATAAAAGGTTGACTTGCTGCATTTTTGGCTTCAGATGGTTAAAGATCCTGTGAAGTACAATCGGTTTTATTGTCTTGGTTTTTCTGTAAAGATCCAGAAACATTGACTATAGAGCCTGGGAAATGTTATAGTGACAATGGTAAATGGGGAAAACAACAGGAGAAATGAGAAACATTCAGCTTGGAAGAACAGTTACAAGAGAAGTGATGCTAATAGCTGATAAAATCTTTAGATAGGAAAGAACCTGGTTTCACCTGTAGTCATTATTTGGCTTTAATAAATCGACTATTGAATGCTAACAAAGATTCCATGAAATTTGCAGCAATCTAGTGAAAATAAGGAGAAAATTTAGTGAAGATATCTCTTCAATTTGAAGGAAGGCAAACCTATGACTGTTTCTTTTCATGTGGTGGTTTGGATTGGAAAGCAAACCCACAATAGTTCCTACCTAACTTATTCTAACATTTACAGTAGAATGGCCAAAAGGGAAATAAGATTTGAAACAAAAAAACAAAGTGAATAATGCATTTCTTGCATTTAGTATCATAAATGTGATAGTGTCTTTGGGAACAGTTTCTACAAAGTATATGTACTAAAATGTTGCAGAGGACTTTTTAAATATTCTCATGTAACTTCTGATAGATTCTTTATTAGAACTTGAGACTTTTTGTTTGAAAAGTTCTATATATGACATCTTTATGTAAGAATGGATGTTCACTGATCAACACTGATAAGATGGGAAAATATTTCTTCTTTTTTCATTACCCAAGGTTAATTAAATTGGAATTTTTATGGAACTAGAACAACTGTGTAGTATATTCAATCATTTGTAGAGTAATCCATTTTAATCCTTTAGAATGTGAAACTTGAGTAATGGAGTTCATATTAACAACAGAAAATCTTAGGTTAAATTTTCATTCTAGAGAAAGAGTGGTAGTGCCTGGATATAGAAAACAATCTTTACCTCCTGTTTCAAAAGCTTGTCTCAATAGATATAAAGACAGATTTTTTTCACTTCTGATAAGACCAATTAGCACTGATTTTTCCTTCCTATTAAGTATCATTAAAATGTCCACATAATTATTGAAAGGTGGTTCAATGAACCACCTGATAGTATTGATATTTTCTTTCTCTGGAGCACCTTAACCTTAAAGAAAATTGAACATTATGTTTGGTATCCTATTATCAATAATTCTTATACCCTTATAATTAATATACAATAGTTTCTAGTTGCTAAATTGTTGGAGAAATTCCTTATATTATACTTCTAAACAGGATCCTACTCTTTTAAAATAATCATCTGAATCACAACCCTGAGAGAGGAAAGGAGGAACTCATGAGCAGAGTTCCAGTTAGGTTAAAAACTCTACAAATAGTTATGGCCAACAGCATTCATCCCTAGCTATGAGGTCAAGCAGTAAAACCTATACTTAAATTAACTAAGCCTCACTCTTGGACGTAACAGATTTCACGAGAAACTACTTTCCATTCTCAGACTACAATGTGACTTAGGGGTAATTGTTATAAGACAAGAAATCATCTCAAGTTTAGTATAAGACCCAGTGGTTGTCTGTGTCTTTGTCTTTAACCATTCCATGCAGAAAAAAAAAAGGACTATTTATAAAATCATATTGGTAAAAGACGTCCTGTTGGCTGTATGTTTTGAATTTATCTGATGTTCAAATTATATTTAGCCTAATAGCCAGAAATTGAAATAGCTTTGAATTTGAATAAATATTCCAATTCTCCAAAGCTTATGTCATGGAAAATTTAAAAACAATAATTAAATTCTTACTAAGAATGATGTAGTTTTATGAATTTACTACATTGAAAGGGTTATGATATTTACATTCTAATAGTCAAATTTTATTTTCAGAATAATATTGTAGACAAGAAGTTCCTGTAATATTAGTTTTATGAATATTATTTAATATGCAAACCAACTAAAAATTTGCTTTTACTTTCTCTTTTAAATAAACCAGTCATCATAAATGTTTGTGTTTGTGTGTGTGTATTGTACTGATGACTTTGCTATTTTAATCCATATTATTCCTTCTATTATGTTTTCTGAAATAAAGTAATGCCAGAGAAACTGAGACAACATAGAGATTAGAGAATGTTTAATATTTTATTTGAAAGGGAGAGATTGTTCTGGGAGAATGTTGTACAGCAGCCAATGAGAGGTTCCCCTGAAATATATATATATACACACATGGCTCTAAGCTACCAGGGTAGACAGAGGCAGGGGCAGAATCAGAACACTGAGAGTGGGAATTTCCAAGAAGGGGACCATCAATCCAGTTCTGACAGGTTGGGGGTAGGATCATAAATTCTTACTAATTGGGAGTAAAGGAGACAGTCAAACTTAGAAGTTAGGAGCCAGGAAGTCTGAACTCCCCCTTATCATGAGTTCACATATTTACAATTTATAATTTTAGAGTAACTTGCCTTATGTTATATCAGTCCTAATGATGATTGGGGGGGAATGCAACCAAGGGGATTATGACAGAACAATTCAAGGAACTGAGACAAGCAATTCAGGGAAACTGAGGCAGGACAATTAGGAAAACTGAGTCAGGATAATAAAAGGGAACTGTGGCACAACAGTAAGAGATGGAAAAAAAACAAAAACATAAGGGAGAGAATTTTTCTTTTTAAGTTGAACTCGTCATTTTTACCTCATGCACTCTGTTGGAAATATTGAATTGACTACTCATAGACTTACAAGCTTATTGATGAATGAAATCAAAAAAATGTATTTAATTCAAACCTTTAAATTCAAAAATGACAAAATTGAACCCAATAGAAACTATTTGCCTTGCCCAAAGTCATAGATGGTTAGTGATCAAACAAAGATTAGAAATAAAACTCTCATTCTCCAAATCCAAGACTTTTGGCACTGTGCTACACACATTATTGTTCATACTGAGATAACATAATATAGACATATACATACAATATAAGCAATACAATCATAAACATATATTTGACAGTTTGTATTTAAACATATGAGAAAATTGCCAATAATTTTTCTCTATTAAAACTACCTCTTCACTGTCAAATGAGCATTTGTAAAATTAACTTAATTGTTTCTTATACCCCTTTCCTAATCAAGTATGAGTTCATTCTGTTTTATTGCCCTTTTCTCTTTCCATTTGCCTAAACCAGAGAATCTTGGACACTGCCCATTTCCTAACAAAATATTGCCAAATGGACATTTTGTTAAGTTGGAGAAATGATTAGTTAGAGAAACATCTCATTTGGTAAAATGATGCATTAGAGGACTTTATCATTTGTCCTATTTTTATAGGACATCTTTATTCAAATTCAATTTTTTTTAAACTTTTCCAAAGGAATAGAAAATTTAGACACTAAAGGTAATAATGTATCACTCCATGGGAAGCTCAAAGGATAATATATTGCCTAATATACAATACATATTTATATAGTGAATAGATACTTTTATATAGTGATTACATAAAGACTATCTCATAATACATAACAGTATTCCTTTAAATACTGTAAATTAGAATTTAGCAAAGCCTAGTCTATGTAATTTTCTAGAAGAAAAGAACAATGGATCAACTAGAAGTTCCTTACTAGAATGTCATTTCTTTCCCTTAAAGAGAAAGTGTTATTTCATAGAAATTTATGTATGAAAAATGTCAAGGGTCACTATCTCTAAATAAAAATTTCTTTTAATTTTAACAGGAATACATGCACCTCTAGATACAAATACACATATGTATACTTACATACATATTTGTCTTTTCTTGAAGATTTCATTGAGGTATAATCATTAATTTCAATATGATCAATTTGGAGATATCTTTGTCAGATTTATTTTCAAATCAATTCTCTTCAAAAGTTGTATTCATTGCTTTTAATTCTCCCAGGCAAAATTAAGAACAATATAAAAGGATTTTGCAAACATAAATTCTCCACTTAATTGAAAAGAACAATTCAATTCAGCCATCCCTTCTCTAAAGTAATCATCATATGTTTTGCAGGTATAAGATATTATTATCCTGAGGCCCTCACCATCCCTAAAAGTTGGGTTAAATTTATATTTTGGTGACCAAAGACAATGTATTGGGATACACTGTATTCTGTCTTTTATTATGAATGAACGGGGAGAGGGGAGTGTTCTATTTTGTAACCTCAACAAGAAAGTAGCATTTTTTATATTTTAACATCTTGTGCTAAAAAGCACAAGAACAATTATTTCATTGCTTTAATGAAAAAATATTACCTATGTAAATAGAATCAAATCAAATAACTTGACATGATGAATTATTTTCTTTATTTATTGCAATATATTGCAATGTACCTAAAATACTTTCTGCCTATTAATGTCTTACCTATTCCTACATATTCTATTCACATGTTCAGGGATGGGTGGGAGTGGAAATAAATGATTTTCATGGATGCTATATTCAGTGTAAATAATATGCCACAACAATAGATTAAAACCTAGAAGATATTTTGGTGGCTATCTAGTAAACCGCCCTCCACTTTACAGAAAAGGAAACACATTGTCAATGTATCATTCAATAAATATTTATGAAGTGACTCTTAAGTAACTTATTTAATTTTGCCCAAGAGACAAGTGATGGATAGAATAAGGAAGCATATATTCAGACTCTCAATTCCGAAATCATTCTTCTTCACCAAACTACTCTCATTTTATTCTGCCCAGAATGACTTTATTTTTTTTTAAATCGTACTAAAGGCAGCTAGGTAGCACAGTGGATAGAGGATCAGCCCTAAAGTCAGGAAGACCAGAGTTAAAATCTGACCTCATACACTTAACATTTCCTAGCTGTGTGACCCTGGACAAGTCACATAACCCCAGTTGCCTCAAGGAAAAAAAAAATCATTCTCTGTGCCTTCCCCCTCTAATCTGTCACTATTTACATTCATACACCACCCCTTCTCCTCATACTATCACATTTGCACAGTCTCAATCTGAAAATTGAGCATAAAGGGCAAACTAGATTCAGAGAAATAATGGTGGTTGCTGTTATATCTAACTCTTCATGACCCCGTAGACCACAATATGTCCTCTCCTTCTCTTCTCTACTATCTCCTAAAGTCTGGTCAAGTTCATGTTATTGCTTTCATGCCATTATCTATTAAACATTATTTGATCTTCCAGTAAATAACCTGAATTAATTTAAGTATTGGCTGATTTGATCTCCTTGCTGTACAAAATACTTTCAAAGTCTTCACCAGAATCATAATTCAAAATTCTTTTTTATTAATTCTTATTATTATTATCATATTAATTCTTAAGCACTCAACTTTCCTTATATTCCAGCTCTCATAACAACACTTTGCTAATGGAAAATTGGCAGCTGAATTGTATAGACCTTTATTGGAAATGTAATATCTCTGTTTTTAGAATGTTATCCAGATTTGCCAAAACTCTGCTTCCAAGGAGCAAATGCCTTTTAATTTCATTACTGCAGTCACAATCTTCAATGACATTTGAGGCCAAGAATATAAAATCTGACAATGGTACTATGTTCCAATTAATTGAAATAAGAGGGACAATTTTAAAAATTTCAACATAATTGGCACACATATTGTAAGGGAACTGCTCTATTAAAGATACTTTCTTAGGCACTGAAAATGAAAAGAAGGTCAGGAAGCAGTTCTGACTTCAAAGAGCTTTCATTTCATTGGATGATACAAATTAATAGATAGAAAATTTGGAAATAATCCTAAATTCAGATGGAGAGAGAAAAGGAGATAAGAAGGAAAGAATGGGAATAGTTCAATGTCAATTTAGTTAGAACACAAAAAGAATGAAATATGATGTGGTATGAAGATATGAGTGGACAACAGAGTTTATAGTTTTCAATACTTGGATATGTACTTTTCTTTTTTTTCCCCAGAAATGTAGTGTGATCTCATTACACTAAAGGAAAAAAAAAAAAAGTTTAATCACTAGTCTATCAATCACTACCTGTGTAACCTTGTTAAAGTCCCTTGACTACAACTCAATTTTCTCCACTGTAAAAGTAGTGCATTGGACTAAACAACCTCTATAGTTGCTTTTACTTAACAAATAAAATCTAATCTTTAATAATCATATTATATTGGTACACCGTAAAGAGCAGATCAGAGTTGCATCATATCCAAGACCATTCTGCTAATGATGTGTAACCAGTAAGCAGAACAATAAAACTAAAATGTTCCCAGTGGTTTTGTAAATCAGAATGATTCATTAATGGATGCTTGGAATCCTGGGGTTAGAGTCTGAACACCTGGCTTCTCATTAAGAAATGAAAAGTAACATGGGAGAGAAACTATCCCCATAGAGCAAAGTAGACAAGGAACCTTGTGTATTTAAATATCATTAAGTACTTTCCAAGGATACTTTTAGACGGAAGCTGGTCGATGTAGTTTTTATTTGTTTGTTTTTAAGAGCATGTATTTTAATATTTAAAGGAGAGTATTTTTCTTCATCTGACTTTTGCTTTCATAGGTATATGGAGCTCTTAAAGAGGTAATGTTTTAGTGAAATCACATTGACAATTATCGTACCACCTACAATATGAGAGAGCTTTTATGTTCCTGTAGTTTAAGAGCCTTGCCCTTAATCACATACCTAAAACATAGCTAAAATATGACTTGAACTTAATGCTTTCTGATTGCAAGGCTGGCCCTCTAGCCACTATCCCATGCTGACTGTCTCTTCAAATATAAATGCATAGATAGATAGATAGATATATGTATATATATATGTATGTATATATGCACATATGTGCGTTTATATTTGCAGACATACACAAAATATGTAATGTGTATGCAAAAAAGGAGAGTTCTACAGACTTTAATTATATTGGCTTAAGAATGTCCCTTTACCAACACAAGTCAGAACCTTTCTTGTAATTGTGAAAGTTGTCTCAGATCTTGAGGGGTTAGGTCAACTTTCCAGGATAACACAGACGACAATAAACTTCAGAGGCAGGAACTGTAACCAAATATTCTTGACTTCTAGATCAGTTCTCTTCAAAATTTTATGCTTGCTCATGAACTTATTATGATTCTAAGTGTATTAATCAAAGCTAGAAGTAAATGAACTCTGTATTCCATTATTGCAGGGAGAAAATGTATTATTTCGCACTTATCTGATTTCAGGAGTGAGTTTTTGTTTTTGCTTTTGTCTACTTCTGTGATAATATCCTTTAAGCTTTAGAAGAATTATAACTTCTATGATTCTATATAGGGAGCAAGATATGGTTAAGTCAATGGCATTGTTTACATAATACCAGAAGAGGAGTCTAGTGAGACTGCAATGCAGATATCTAACATATATGGATTTTCTTCAGATTACAATCATGAAGACAACAAACAATATGGAGGACAGGAGAGCAGTTTACAAAGTGTATGTTTCATTTTTAAAGCAAGAAATTGTGATAATCAAATTAATGTGAGTAATACATTGTTACCGATAATTGCCAATCCTAATGAGTCATATGTAAAAAGAACGACTGTTATTTAAATTATTTACTGACTAATGAAAATATATACTTTGAAAAGCACACAAAAGCATAAAGAACTCTGTGTTTATTATAAAAATCATCAGTTTTCTCATTTCTAAAATGAGCAGATAAAAGAAATAGTAAATTTCTTTAGTATCTTTGCAAAAACCAAAAACAAACGTTAACAATAGCTAAAAAAAATACATGCACAACAAATTAGATATAATTGAAGCTACTCAACAATTATGTACTATTCAATAATAAAATTAACTTTTGGGTAACTACCCTATTTTATATATAAAGGAGAAAAAATTGTTTCTCAAAACTCTAATCTTGAGAATTTGGACCAACTCAAATAAGCAAAATATTTTTTTTTTTAAAAAAGGACTATGATTCCTTAATTCTCTCAGTGAGGATTTTTGTTTTCTTATTTTTGTTTGTGATGCTTTAACCATTCTACATATAAAGTCAATATCTGATATAGGGTTAGGTGGCAGTGCATGTAAAGATTGTCTTTGATCTTCTCTGCCCACTAAGTAGGTTTGAATGCTGTGACTTAATTTACTAAATGCTTCTTTGGAAATGGCTCTTGGTGATTCAATCAGTCATAAAGAGAAGAAGTATTTAGCTTTAATGGCAGTCATTGGCAAGAAGCAGTAAATTAGATTTTGGGTTTTTATCTCAGCATCATACCTTATAAATAATTTATCTAATTAATTAATTTATTCACTTTACTGATGAGACAATTGAGCTTCCTTAAGTTTAAATGAATTACTGAATGTCATTTAACTATTGGAGAACAGAGTCAGATATCAAACAGAAATCCTTTAGGTCCAAAGATATACATTGTTCTTGTGACTACACTGGACCTTATGTGACCACTCTAACTCCTTAGAATGAAGAAGTCAGGGTATTTCTTTCTTCCTTATTTCCTTCCTTCCTTCCTTCTTTCTTCCCTCCCTCCCTCCCTTCCTTCCTTCCTCCCTTTCTCTCTTCTTTCCTCCCTACCTTCCTCCTTTCTTCCTCTCTTCCTCCCTCCCTTCCTCCCTCCTTTCTTCCCTTCCTTTCTTTCTTCCTTTTTCCTTCCCTTCCTCCCTCCCTTGCTTTCATATTCTAGAATAAATGAAGCCGAGTTGGGACTTGAAGACAAATATATTTTGGATCATATTGTTCAAAATTCAGATTCCTAGTCTGATACACATTAAAACACAATATTCCACACCAAATTTTCTCTAGATTCAATAGCAGTAACTCTAATTTCTACCAAATCAAATTCACAACTGTTCTGAAATTTATAATTGTAGACAATAAGTTGTGCTTTTTTAGACTTTAAGTGGCTTGTCCAGAATTATAAAGTTAGAATGTGGCAATGGTGGGGCTTGAGTTGAGGGATTTATGATTCCATTTTTTTCTAGCCACTTTCTTATTCTGGCAGCTCCTCTGAATGAGCAGAAAGGTGATTGAAGTTGCAGGTAGTAGAAATGGTGATGAGTAGAAGATGGAAATAGCACAAATGATAAGAATGAGCAAGGACTGCAGAGTTCTGGTTGCAACAGAACCATGTGAGGGACAAAGAAAACTCCCTAAAGATTGTAACCCTAGATTAAATGCTTTGTGGGTGCTTATTCTCTTCTTTCAGTGCTCATGTCAAATTGATATCTTCTTAATGCTACAAGGACTTAGAGCCCTACATCTATTCTATTGATCCCTAATGAATCTTAGAGATTCAAACAGGCCTTCACATGATAAAGTTGAAAAATTATTTAATTGAGGGCATCTGAAAGTAGAAAATAGAAAGTTTCAGAATAGGTGGTATCTGAAGAGATGACCTAACCTATAACACTTAATTTTGTAAGAAAAAAATTGAAACCAGAGGGGAAAAATTGTTTGTCCATCCTGAATGCATTGTTTCCACAGATGGAATACACAGAAAAAGTGACAGAAGAAAATCTCACTGTCATAGTGGAATTTATTCTTCTGGGATTTTCTGACCTCCCACATCTCCAAGGGTTTCTATTTGGAATTTTTTTAATCATCTATATGACTATCCTCATAGGAAATGGTCTCATCATTGTCATTACCAAAGTTGCTCCAACTCTCCAAACTCCCATGTACTTTTTCTTGGGTAACTTTTCCTTCCTGGAAATCTGTTATACATCAGTAACTCTCCCCAGAATGCTAACACACCTTTGGACACAGAACAGAGCAATTTCTTTGATAGCCTGTGCCATACAACTTTCATTATTTCTTATTTTGGGAGTCACTGAGAGTTTCCTTCTGGCTGTGATGGCCTATGATCGTTATGTGGCCATTTGTAAGCCTCTGTACTATCCTCTTATTATGAACCACAAAGTCTGTGTCCAGTTGGTGATTGTTTCCTGGATGACTGGGATTCCTATTCAATTAATACAGACATATAAGGTAATTTCTCTTCCTTTCTGTTTTAATGAACTCAATCATGTTTTCTGTGATGTTCCTCCACTGCTAAAGTTAGCTTGTGGAAATACCTCCGTGCAAGAGTTCTCTGTCTATGCTGTTGCTGTGCTATTTGGGTTAGTTCCCTTTCTCATAATTGTCAGATTCTATTTCAAAATTATCACCACTATTCTGAAGCTACCATTGGTTACAGGAAGACAAAAGGCCTTTTCCACTTGTTCTTCTCATCTGATAGTTGTGAGTTTATTCTATGGATCTGGTATTATTACATATTTCACACCCAAGTCAAGTCAATCAGGGATAGAAAAAGTTCTCTCTCTCTTCTACACCATTGTGACCCCTATGTTTAACCCCATGATATACAGCCTAAAAAACAAAGATGTTATTGCTGCATTAAAGAAATTACTAATCAAAATATTAGCCTAATGGTGCAAATATCTGTCTTTGCAAAATGTTTATGCCTTACCATTTAAAATGACAAAATCTAACTTGGTATAATCAAAAAAAATTTTCTACTCATAATTCTACAACATTTTTGACAATATCTTATTTTGAACATCTAGTTTTGATGAATCTACATTCTTCAAAAAAAAGTCTATTCCATTTGCGGATAGTTTTAATTGTTGGTGAGCTTTTATTTTCTTTTATCAAACATCAATATGTCTCTCTAAAAGTTCGATCTATTGTTCCATGACTGTCTAGCTCCTTTTTGAAAGGTGGCATTTCATTAGCAACTTACCCTCAAGCCAATTTCCTTTTCCTTCTGTCAGGAATGTGTGCCATTGTCTTTCCAAATCTTCTGTTGTTAAAGATTTTTACTCTTTTCTTGGGTCCTTTTTGTATTCCCCTTTAATTACTAACTTTTTCTTTTCATTTTTATCAGAATTTTCTTCCCAAGTAATTTTAATTAACCTTAAAGCTGTTTCCTTCAGTTTATTTCTATTTCCTTAACATCAAGTGTTTAAGTTCATCACCTCAAGCTCTTTTCAATTTTTAGCTTCTCTCAAGTCATTTCTCATTTATATCTTCAAATTTAATTTTCAGATTTCAGAATTCCAGAGTTCTTCAAGTGATTTTCATTATGAAGTTCATCTTTTTCCACAGTTCAGGTTATTGTCTTTTATCTATTCCTCATACCTTAAAGTCCTCACAAATCTCCCTCATGGAAACCTAGAAGTAGTTCCACCTCTCTTCTTGTTATCTCATTCAATATGGTTACATTTGCCTCAAAAATTTTGGACAAGGACTTCCTGGTCTTGATGTTTCTTAATCCATAAACCACCATTTTTCATGTTTATTTATTTCCTATTATACCAGTCTTCCAATTCCAGTCATCAGGTTATGTCAGAGAACTTGTGTTATGTTCTATTATCATATATTTCTGTTCTCATTTACTAGACAGAAAAGCTCAGAATATTGAAATTACCTAAATGAAATTCACAATCACTTCAAAAGCATAGAACTATATATTTTATGCATAATTATGGCCTTTCCAAGCCTTATAAAGGGAAGGATATTGATGACCAACAGACAACTGAGACATTTTATGATTACCAAAGTATACAGAAAAAAATTACATGAACGCAGATGTATATCCATAAAGAAAAGCACATACCAATTCAAAATTATTAAGAACGGGACTGTCTCTAGTAGTAAAGAAGGGTGTCCATTTGTTGAAAATATGAATGCAAAGAAATGTTTTGTACCATAAAAGATGTTAGAAAAAAATCAGAAAATCTTTAGAAGACTCATATAATTATAAAAAATTAATTGAACCTAGAAAACAATTTATATAGTAGTCATATTAGAAATTTAACACACATAAACACAATTAAGATCACTTGAAGGCTTTTATCAATTCAGTGATTACCTATGATCCAGAAATAATAATAATATGTTGAAAATGTTTCTCATCTCTTGAGAGACTCGTAAAGGACTTGAGATGTAAAATAGGGATGGATATATTTTAAGACAATTAACATAGGAATTAATTTTGTTTGTTATAATTAGATATATTTGCTATAATTAGATGTTTTTATAAGAGTTATATTGTTGCTGACCTTATTTTTGTTTTGCTTTGCTTTTCATTTCTTCATTGAAGGATGGAAGCATGAGAAATTGGGAAAGATAGGGCAAACTAAAATTACAGAAAATTCATTTTTAATGCAGAAACAAAAATAAAAATATATACAGTAGAAACACACATGAAATATGCAGTTTTATATACAAAATCATCATTGTTTCTATTTTGCTAGACATTGAAAGTTCCATTATATTTGTTACATTCCGAATAAAAATGTAAAAGCTCATGCATTCTTCTTAGTTTGTTCTTGACTAAAATATTAAAAAAAAAAACACATGAATTCATGAGGCATAGTAGAATGTCTATATAATACTTAGAATTACACTTTTATTACAGGATAGTAAAATAGTTTTTAGGCAAAAGACATTTATGGAAAATTCTCTTTTTAAATTGGTTATATTAAACAGAAGAGTACCAATCTCCTAAAAATAAAGACAAAGACCAATAGTATCAAACACATAAGAATAGTTTGTTTCTAGGTGAATTAGTTCATTTGTCAAGATGGTATTGATTCCTTTTTGTTTAATGAAGAAGGATATAAAGAAAAAGAAAAAAAATACTCAAGTAAAGGAGGGGGGGAAGCAGGAGATAAATTAAAGAATGAAAAATACTTATTAAATGTTTACTGTGATGAAAGCATGACCCTAACATGTGTGGATTAAGTATAATGGTAATTGTTGTAATTAAATTTAACTAATTCTAATTACTACCAAATTAATAATCCTAATTAATAATTAGTAGCATATTAAGTTATTTAAAATAAGATTAAATATAAATAGTAAATTTCCATTGTAAATGGAAAAATGCTTTGTAAATAGTTAAATAACATTAATGCAAACTGCTGCTGCTGTTGTAGTGGTCATTTTTTAAACTGCTTCTGAGGTTTTTGTGGTGGAAAACAAAGCCCAGATATTTTTGCTCTTATACAAATATAAGGGAGTACAGCTTTCATAATAGACTTCACCCTTTGGATTGATGGAAAATTTCAGCAGGTCTTCTAATACAGTGGCAACATAGATAATGATATATTATTTTTATTATACCCATTGATTATTATGTACATATTTGATAAAAATAATATTCATTTCTAAGTAGTTATTCCATCATAATGTTGTCTTCCAGGATTAAAAAAAAACAAAACAAATAAAAACAATGGAAAACATACAGTAACAGATAATAAATATCTTCATGTTGCAAACTGATATCTTTTCTTGATTCTCTAATCTAGTGTTGTTTTTTTTTTGCTACTTGTCTCACTGTAGTATGTATCCTATATTACTACATCTTGCAAAAAAGTAGCGTGGGAAATTTGTGGCAAATACTGTATTTTATAGAAAAATGTTATAAAGGACAAAAGTGTAATTGATCAAAATACTTGAGTTCACTACTCTTAACAATATGATAGACATATTTATCACTTTTCCAATCAATGCAAATAAAATTGTCTAACCCTTTACTCCTCACTAATGAGTATACTCTTAAAAAAAAAAACAAACTTATGAATTAAGGAGTGAAAATATTCCGAGCCATATTCTACAAAAGGAAAAAAGGACCTTGAATACATTGTATTGTGATTTATCAGCAGTTATTTTTCAAGATCATAGTCTAACTGTGGTCCTCTGATCTCTAACCCTTGTAATCCCATGGCAAATTAATTAAATTCTTTGGGCTTTGATTATTTCATCTGACAAATAAAGGGAAGTTAGGTATAGAATAGACTATCTTCAGGAATTTTGAAGTCTAAATCAGTAATCCTGTTATTTGAAGAATCTATGATTAATGAACCTTTATTATGCTTGGAAACTAAAGTTCTTAAGTCATCATGATATAAGGAAAGTTGGTCCAGATTCTTACTGTAAAGAAGCAATTTAGGTAAGATGTAAAATTACAATGTTTTCAGTTATTATTAAAAATTTATCTGCCCTTTGCTGCTGCCAAGACAATAAGATCATTGGCTTTGGAGCTGGGAGAGACTAGAATTATTATATCACTCAACCATTATCTTTTCAGAAAGAAACAATCAGCTCTCAGAGAATATTATTGATCCCAAAATGGAAAATTTTAATTATATCAAATCGAAAAGTTTTTGTACAAACAAAACTAATGCAGACAAGATTAGAAGGGAAGCAATAAACCGGGAAAACATTTTTACAGTCAAAGGTTCTAATAAAGACCTCATTTCCAAAATATATAGAGAATTGTTCTAATTTATAAGAAATCAAGCCATTCTCCAATTGATAAATGGTCAAAGGATATGAACAGACAATTCTCAGATGAAGAAATTAAAACTATTTCTAGCCATATGAAAAGGTGCTCCAAGTCATTATCAATTGGAGAAATGCAAATTAAGACAACTCTGAGATAACCACTACACACCTGTCAG
The DNA here is from genome assembly GCF_902635505.1 of Sarcophilus harrisii. Taxonomy (NCBI): domain Eukaryota; kingdom Metazoa; phylum Chordata; class Mammalia; order Dasyuromorphia; family Dasyuridae; genus Sarcophilus; species Sarcophilus harrisii. The sequence goes on from NC_045431.1 coordinate 251,324,472, forward strand.
ATTGGCTAGAATGACAGGGAAAGATAATGTGGAGTGCTAGAGGGGATGTGGGAAAACTGGGACACTGATACATTGTTGGTGGAATTGTGAACACATCTAGCCAATTCTGGAGAGTGATTTGGAACTATGTTCAAAAGCCATCAAACTGTGCACACCCTTTGATCCATCAGTGTTATTACTGGGCTTATACCACAAAGAGATCTTAAAGAAGGGAAAGGAACCTGTATGTGCAAGAATGTTTGTGGAAGCCCTCTTTGTAGTGGCCAGAAACTGGAAACTGAGTGGATACCCATCAACTGGAGAATGGCTGAATAAATTGTGGCAAATAAATGTTGTGGAATACTATTGTTCTGTAAGAAATGACCAGCAGGAGGATTTCAGAAAGGCCTGGAGAGACTTACATGAACTGATGTTGAGTGAAATGAGCAGGACCAGGAGATCATTATATACTCCAACAACATTATATGATGATCAATTCTGATGGACATGGCCCTCTTCAACAATGAGATGAAACAAATCAGTTCCAATAAAACAGTAATGAATTGAAGCAGCTACACCCAGCAAAAGAACTCTGGGAGATGACTTTGAACCACTACATAGAATTCCCAATCCCTCTATTTTTGTCTGATTGCATTTTTGATTTCCTTCACAGGTTAACTGTACACTATTTCAAAGTCTGATTCTTCTTGTGCAACAAAATAACTGTATGGACATGTATACATATATTGTATTTAACATATACTTTAACATATTTAACATGTATTAGTCTACCTGCCATCTAAGGGAGGGGATGGGGGAAGGAGGGGAAAAATTGGAACAAAAAGTTTTGCAACTGTCAGTGTTGAAAAATTACCCATGCATATATCTTGTAAATAAAAAGAAAAAGAAAAAAGAAAAATGTTTGGATTGTAAGCAATACTAAGAATATAATGTAACTTACATGGTGTGTTAAACGCATTTACTTTAAAATAAGAAAAAATGAAAAAAAAAAAAAAAAAGAAGGAATCAGTTATAAGATAGGGGAAATCCTATCCTATTTGTTATTGGCATAGGATCTATGAATAACTGAACTAGCATTTGGTCATATGAATACTGTACTTTAAATTCAATACTATTTCCAGCATATTATATGGCCTAACTTTTCCATAAATGCATTAGTGACCTTTCTCGAGATATGCCAGGAGAATCATGCTTAACATTGGATTGCTATCTTGTCTGCTGCCCTGTCTAGTTTTAACTCCATGAAAGAAGATGACATCATTTCTAAAGTCGTACCCACAATATTAATTTAATTTTTGATTTTATCTCTCTCAGGGTCATACTCCCTCTCTTTGGAAGGATAGAAGTTAGATATCAAACTACTCTCAATTTCTCAATCTCAATCAATACTCTCAGTCTCTTTATAGAGAATAGAAATTGGACTCTCAGATGATTCCATCTTTCATCTGTTGCCTGTTTGTAAACATGATACATGTTCTGATAAAGTTCTGATAAAGACCTCATTTCCAAAATATGTAGAGAATTACTCTAATTTATAAGAAATGAAGCCTTGATTTCTTGAAACAAGATACCTTTATACTTAGTACCCCATAGCATGCTTTCTATCCTGCCTCAGTGTTCTTCTATGTGTAATTCTCTCACTCCCCTCTTTATATTATAAGCTCATTGAGGACAAAGACAGCCTCTGTCTTATTTATTATATTCTCAATGCTTAACACACTAGTAGGCATATCATAGGTGCTTAATAAATATTAATCTGACAAATTGGAATGAATTATAAAAATAGATGCTACTGAAGAAAATATGATATTTGTGAAAAGTAGGAGAGCTGTTGCACCAAAGAAGATGAAATTATCTGTCTGTACTTTTATTTGTCATATAACCTTGACTGTGGCTTTTTATATAATTTACAGATTATTTTCTCACAAATGACTCAATGAAACAAGTGAAATTATTATTTTTTTTCTATTCATTATATAGGGAAATTGAAAGTTTGAGAACAGTATTCACTTCCCAATTGTCCCACAGACAGAAAGAAACCAAAATAAAATGGAAAACAGGACCTCCTGCAGGTCTGAATCCATTATATCAGGCTGCCTCTTGCTGTTTGCTTTAGCCCTGCATTAGATTCTGAAAATTTCACTTCTTATTAAAAAGTTAAAAGTGAAGAGGGAAAGGAAAAATCCCCAAAGAACAGAGCAAAGATGAAATCTTTTTCTTACATATAGCTCTTTTTGATTTTAACACACACGCACACACACAAACATTTTAATGTACAGAATTGTTTCCTATTTCAGCACTTTGAAAAATAAAAGAATGCTTGGGTTGAATTTCATTTATGGTACCCTCTTGTATAACATTGTGCAAGCCATATAACTACTCTGTTCTTCAGTTTCTGTATATGTACAAATGGACTAATACAATCTGCATGACATACTTAAGTTTTAAATAATTTTGGGGTTTTTAATGTACTATATTAATGGAAGTTATTTTATCTATTATTGTTATTATTCTTATCATTTCACCCCTTTGTTCACCTATATCCAATCAAGCTAGATTTCTAGCTAGTACTCCCAATATCACACTTCTTTCTCTCTGGGTTGATAGAAGGCTGGTACAATGCATGCAATGTATTTCATTTCAATGATGATTCCAGAATCACACATATGTATATTTTTTTTCAAAATTCGTCATTTTTCCTGTTTCTTCCTCTAGATGTTCTGACTTCCCAAAAATATAATAAAGATTATACATAATCACATTTTCTACCTCAATCCAACAACACAAGAAAATACTGTCTTTTTCCAATCTTCTCCATCAACTGTTACAGTTCTTGTTGCATAAGTTTATTGATTAATTTGTTGATTATCTTATTGATAGCATTAATTGGAACAGATGAGTTGTAAGTGTGTGTATGCATGGGCATATATTTTGTCTTTCTTTTCTCATTTGGAGGGATGATCCATGAGTGTGATCACTGATCCACTGAAGAAATAAAATCGCTATCTACTTTCTTCATTAACAAAAAAAAAAAAAAAAAAGAAAAAAAAAAGTGAGAATTTCTTCCTCTCTCCATCTGGACTTTTTAAATTATCTTAATGATCCTATTACACAGATTTATTTTTACAGTATATATGACAAATATGTTAATTAATAGTATTATTTTACTTGTACATTTTAGGGGTGAGGGTCTAATTAATCCCTAGAGATCAAAATAGCATGTATGTTTATAGTGACAAGGGGAAAATGAATTTCTTACTGATAATTTCTTTTCAATTCATGCTCTAAGTAATAAATCCCTTTGAGTATTAGTAAACAGTCCCCCTTTCTTGAGAAAAATGCAAATTATTTGATGGTTTCCTTAAATTATATTATTCTGGTCATGGGGAAACAATAGTCAATAAAGCATTATTTCTATTCATTTTTTGATGTTTCATTTGTAGGCATAAAACAACCAAAACCAAATAAATCCCAAAGGTTTGAGAAAATAAAATAATTTCTGAAGATTCTGATCCATGATCCCCAATAATTAGGTCTATTAACTCCTCATCTTGTTACTCTGAGTATTATTATAATGAAAAGAATTATATTAATTTTTACAAAGCAATCAAACATTTTGAAAATATAAAATGAATTTTTAATACGTGAATTGGCTTTACACACTGAAAAATGCAAATGAATCCACAGCAATTATTAGAATTATTAATTACTCAATCTATACATTGTGCCCTACAAAAATAGCTCAGCTCCTTGAATCATAGTTCTGAAAGACAATTCTGGTCCCGTGGTTCTCTATTACCACATTAGAAAGATAGTGGAAGAATGTGGGAATCCTTTATTGAATAGCAGAAATGATAATTTTAGACAGTTTTACTGACCTATATCCATCTTAACAGGAAATAAATATAATGCAGAACAATAAAATAACACTTTGACCAATGTTGTTTGAGTGAGAATGGATTTATTTATCTCTGCTTGACCAGACTTATTTTCACAATTTGCCCTAATTAGTCTTTTCTTATTCTAATACAGAATGGAAGTATTTTAATTATCCTTTTCAATTCCAATACTGTGATTTTTCTGACATAGGCAAAACAATACTCTTTACCCAACATTTTATGAGTCTCTCTGAATTCCAAAGCTTGTTTTAATTTCTGACAATAATGAACAAATAATAATCCCATATGTGATGAATTGAGTTGCATTAATTTTATTATCTGAACCTAACAATTTGATACAAATATAATGAAAATACTAAACAAAGAGACAGAAAGCAAATGGAGGGATGATATTATGCCAAAAATATTAATCAGCAGCCTTATCCTCATTCATTTGGGAAAGAATCTTTCATATGACACTTTCTAGTCATTTAAATATGAATAAATTTATGTGAAATAGAGCTGCAATCTAAATCAAGAAGCAAAAAGTGGCACATAAATTAGAAAATCTTTATGAAGGAATTGTACTCCTGAATGTACTACAAGTACTTAAAATATAAATAAAAATGTTTAATAGTGATGATCTTATAGCTGACAAGTTACTGGATTTGGGGAATGTGCTGTGTTTGTGGGGAAGGAATGTAACAGGATGTTGTTTTCAGTCATTTCAGTTATGTCTAACTCTTTGTGACTCCATTTGGTAGTTCTCAGTAAATATACTGAAGTTTGTTTTTTTTTTGTTTGTTTGTTTTTGGTTTTTTATTTTTGTTGTTGTTGTTGTTGTTTTCTTCATCAACTCCTTTTACAAATAAGGAAATTGAGACAAATAGGGCCAAATGATTTGCCCCTGGTGACACAGCTATAATAAGTGTGTGAGCCTGTTTAAACTCAGGGAAACAATTCTTCTTCATCCCTATTCCCTAAAATGACTTTTCCAAATGATTTTTTTCCCAGTAATTGCATATGGGGCGAAAATAGTTTCAGTTTTTTTATGTTTGTTTTGTGACTATATTTTCATTACTTTTATAATTACTTCATAATAACATCTACATTTTCAGTATTTCAATGTGACCAGATATTTTAATTCATTTAAATACAGACAACAGATAATTTTATATATATATATATATATATATATATATATATATATACACACACATGTATACATACTTGCATGCATATATATATATATACATATATATGAAAATCTTTCTTATACCTAGTGAATCAACTAAAATTGTACCTTCTATAAATAGTCATCCTCAGACTTGTTTAATCTTAATTATCTTCTCTTTGAGTCTAAAACTAATTCGTCTTCTGACATAGCTTATTTGTACATACTTGTTTGGATAACTCATTAGTATAAAAATTCCTCTTACTCCCAGTATTATTCCTTTAGAGTTTCTTCTTTCATACCATCTAATAACTTTTTTTCAAACAATCATATTAATGTAATAATGATGATACATTTTACTATAATCCTCCCAATCTTCCCTACAGTTACTTACTATGTTGAATGAATGTTCAAAATAAAGATGATTCCTTTAAAAGTATTGTGATTTCTGACAATAGAGGAAAGGATCATTCAGATATGCAAAGATCTGTGCCTTTCAATTTCAGATATATAAATTTGTAAGTGTTAGCTCTAAAGGAAAAGAAATGATGGTAGACCTAACATGGCAGGAAATAAAGGCAGGAATTTGCCTGAATTCTCACAAATTCCTGTTCAAATAATTTAAAATAATTCCTCAAAACAAATGCTGGAGTGACACAATCCACCAAAGCATGGAGTGAAATAATTTTCCAGCTCAGAACAAATTAGATAAAAATCTATCATGGGAGAAAATTCTGTTAAGATGGTGGAGTGGTTCAGAAAATTACAAGCTGTCCAGATTTCTTCCATAAACAATACAAATTTGTGCCTCAAGTGATATAGAGAATTGTGGAAAATAATAAGACTTGGAGGCAAAACTAGAGTCCTACTTGGACAACCAGAAGAGTTCGAAGATAGACCTCAAGATAGAGGATTAACTGGTGTGAATAGTAAATACCTCAAGGTAAATTCCCAGGAAATATTTAACAGGAGTCCCAGGGCTAGATGGGTTTGGAGGTAGCCTTAGCCCAACTACAGGAACTTTCACCACCTGGACTGCAAGGAGAGTCAGACGAATGAGTCCAGGAAGACCAAGAGAACTTCTACTGATTAGGATTATTAGGCCCAGCACTACTGCAAAGATGAGGCCTTCCTTGGGTAAGAAAGAACCATCACACTTTGTAAGTACAGAAATAATGGAGCAAGGACCCTACCATCTGGGGACACTAACAGGAGAATGGAGCTTTTGGTTTGGTGTTTCAGGTTAGAGGGGAGAGATGAGGTGAGGGCACAGGTACCATCCCAATCCCTGCATTAGAGATGATTACATAAGTTCTTATTTAAAAAAAAATGAAGAGGCAAAGGATAAAGAACCCAACCACAGAAAGTTACTGTGGGAAAAAGGAAGACAGAATTCATCTTCAGAGGAGCATACTGAAGTTAAAAAAAAAATAGTCTGTCCTGCCCCAAAGAGTTATGTTAAATGGTTACCTGACCCCAGGAATTATAGAACAATGAGAGAGAAAGAGAGAGAGAAAGAGAAAGAGAGAAAGAGAAAGAGAGAGAGAGAGAGAGAGAATCAAAAAACAAAACAAGATTATGTAAAGAAAGTCAACCAACCAGAAAAGGAAATTCAGAGTACTAAAGCATAAAATAAATCTTTGAAAATAAATCTTTCTCTTGAAGAGAAAGTCAGTGAAGTTATAAGGGACCAAGAAATAATAAAATAAAATATATACAATGAAAAGAAAATAAGAAAATGGGCAATATCTGATAAGAAAAAACATAATATCAAGAAAAGAAAACATAAAAATAATTGGACTGAGAGCTATGACCACAAAAAGAATCTTGACACAATATACAAGAAATAAAGAAAATTGTCCTGAAGTGATAGAACAAAAGGAGAAAGTTAAAATGGAAAGGGAAAAAAATCTATTAATCACGACTTCAATGAGATTTACAAGGAAAACATATAGGAACATTATTGCTAAATTTCAAACCTCAAATGAAAGAGAAAATTTTACAAGCAACAACAACAAATAAAATATTATGGAGCTACAGTTAAACTTGTAGAGTATGTATCAGCAGCTAAAATGAAAGACCACAGGTCTTGAAGAATTATATATTGACATTCAAAAGAACTAGGATTGCAGCCAAAAAAATAACCAATAAAATTTAATGTAATATTGAATGAAAAACAATGACATTTATGGAACTTTCAGATGGTTAGGATTTTGTCTCAAACAGACCTCAATTCAATAAAAAAATTAACATATAAAAGTCAAAATGAAAGACTTATTTTAAGGAACTCACAAGGACAAACCGTTTTACGCTTTGTACACCCTGTGGTGTGTGGAAATAGAAACTGTGTGTATAAAATTAACATTAGTAGTTAGGTAGACCTAATAAAAGACTGAGATAGAGCAAAAACATCCAGGAAAAAAAATAAAAATAATAATTATGCTATATGAATGAGCTACAAGAGTTAGAAATGCAACAGAAATTAAATGCAGGAGCAGCGTAGGTAGTTCCGAAAACGTATTCACTATAGGAATTGGTTAATGGTTAACTATACATGCATGCATACACATGTGTATATTGTGCACATGTACATGCATGAATACATGCAAGTATACACACATATATACATAAAGCATATACATATGCATACACACAAACACACATGCATACATATATACAAAAAAGTTTATAACACCCACCAAAATCTATAAAGTAAGGATGGGGTAGGGATAAGGTGGGGTATAGAAAAGTATTTGAATTAATAGGAGTGGGATAAAATGTACAGATAAACGGGAAAGGGATAGAGAGGGAGGGAATGAGTGACATAGGAAAAGGAAGGGTACAGAAAAGTTTTTAGATTAATGGAAGTGGATAAGGTGTGTATATTAATGGGAATGTAATAAATAGGGAGGTAAATGAAGAGGGGAATATAATAAAGAGATGGGAGGGTAATGGGGACGCTAAGTAATAGCAAAGCAAGTTAAGAGGTAGAAATAAAGTAGAAGAGTTAGCAGGGATAGTAAAAAAGAGTTACACACCAATATAATAATAATAACCAGGAGTAAATTTTTTTAGGAAAAAAAGTAGGGGTAGTAATCATTGATCTCAGACAAATTCAAAATTTAAAAAAGATTCAATGAGGAGAGACATCTTCATTATATATCAGTCATATTAATAATGTTTTAGATGTTTGTCTATGTGTGTGGGTGTGTGTCTGTATGTGTTTATGTGTGCACTGGTATGCAAATATATATGTGTATTTAATTATATCCATGCTTTACTGTAGCCTGCTTAGGGGAAATATAGGTGAGGAAAGGGAGAAAAAAGAAAAAAGTATAAAGCACAATAGATAACAAAAGAAAACCTACAAGGAAGCAAAACATGGACAGTTATGAATACAATGTCTTCTACTATCATATGTGTTTTCTTGAAATGCAAATTTATTTTTACATATTTTGAATCTTCCCTTGATGTTCTGCTGAGCACATTGCAATGTTTTGTTTTAAATATTTTTTTTCTGTTTTTCTTTTTCATTTTGTTTTTTCTTATTTTTCATTTAAATTTAAAATAGATAAATACATTTAAAAGAAAGAAAGAAGAAAAAAACAATGATGATGATGATGATGATGGTGATGAAGGCGATGAAGAAGAAGTCTATTGTATTGGGGTGAGTGGAGTGTATAAAACTGCTTGCCATCTGGGGGAGGGGGTGGAAGGAGGGAGGGGAAAAATCAGAACAGAAGTGAGTGCAAGGGATAATGTTGTAAAAAATTACCCAGGCATAGGTTCTGACAATAAAAAGTTATTAAAAAGAGAGAGAGAGACAGAGAGAGAGAGAGAGAGAGAGAGAGAGAGAGAGAGAGAGAGAGAGAGAAGGAAGTTAAGCAACTGATCAGAAGGACATCACAGGGGCCCATTGCTGGCAGTGGTACAGGATTCTGTTTGATTACCCACACTTGTATGCAGATTTCACTCTGGATTCATAGTCTCAGGGTGAAGAGAAGAACTAGACCCTCAGAATTTGTGGCTGTAGGATAGTGGGACCCTAGTCACAGTCATAGGGTGAAAATAGGATTTATGGCCACTTACAGTCCAGGAAAGTAGTATAACATTTCTTCTTAGATTTTACTACCTTGGAAAAATGAAAGCTTACAGTCTCCCAAGAATATAGCTTTGAAAAGAACTACACAAATAATTTTGAAGCTTGGGACAGTATCAACACAAATCCCATAACAGAGCCCAACATTAATATAAAATTAAAAGTTAAAAAGAATGGTGAGGAAAAATGTGTCCATAACAAAAAAGATCCTGACCATAGAAAATTACTGTGGTGAGAGGGAAAACAAAATGTAATTCAGAAGAATAGAACGAACTCCAAACTGTTACATACAAAGCTTAAAAGAAGGCTGTGAATTAGTCTCATAAACCAAAATAATTTCTAGAAAAGTTCAAAAACATTTTAAAAATCAAGTGAGAGAGGTAAAGGAAAAATTAGAAAACAATTAAATGATATAAGAAAATCATAGAGGGGGGAGTAAAGTCAACACCTTGGTAAAGGAGGAACAAAAATCTGAGGAAGAGATTTCTTTTTCACAGAATGTTCTCAGAAAAACCTGGAAATACTTCTCTGAATTAATACAAAGTGAAATGAGAAGAATCAGGAAAACATGGCACATGTTAACAGAAATAGTTGATGTTTATCATTTGTGAATAACTGAGTTATTCTCAGCAATGCGATACAATACTATTCTGAAGGACTTACGATGAAAAATACTGTTAATATCCAAAAAAAATGAACTAATGAATTCTAAATGGATATCAAAGTAGAGTTGTTTCTTTTACTTTCTTTATTTTCCTTGCTTTTGTCAGTTCTTTTTTCTTTCACTACATGACTAATATGAAAATATGTTTAGCATGATTGTACTTATATAATCTGTGTCAAATTACTTGCTTCTTAAATGATGATAAGGGGAGGGAAGGAAATTGGTACTCACATTTTATAAGAATAAGTGTAAATTTTCATATGTAATTGGGAAGAAAATAAAGAATCAAAAATGAAACAAAAAAAAATTCCAACTACATATAGTTTTCCCAAACATGGTATTGCTGAGCTTTGTATGAATATTTCTGACCCTATTTAGAGTTTTCTTGGCAAAAAAAGGGGAGTAGTTTTTACCATGTTGTTCTTTGGAACATTTGATAAGGAATCTGAGGCAAAGTAAAATGATGTGAGTCACAAAATCTAGTATCTGAGACGAGATTTGAACTCAGATCCTCATGATTTAAATTTTAGCATTCTATCCATATGTACCACTTAGCTGTCCAGCTACAGACTTGGAAAAGATATTTCATACAATCAAAGTCATCATAGATTTAAGAGGTCTTCTTCAGACCTCTGGCAAAGATCCATTCCTTTATTGCAGGGATAGACTCCAAGTGATGCTCGTCTAACTCACTCTGAAAGACAAATTACATTGGTCATAGGACCAGAAATTTTAGAGCTGGAATGGAATGAATGTATGAAAGATAGATGATATTGATATAGATGATATGAATGTTAGATGAATAAGTGGATAAATGGCTGCATGTATGAATAAATGAATGAAAAAATCCATCTCTTACTATTTGCCAAGCACTTTGCTAAGTGTTTGGTATACTCACAGCAAAACTGTTGTTTATGATTTCCTGGAGCTCATTGTTTAATAAAGGGTCCTCAAACTTCTTAAATATCCAGTTCACTATCCCTCAGACTGTTGGAGGGCCGGACTATAGTAAAAACAAAAACTTTGTTTTGTGGGTCTTTAAATAAAGAAACTTCATAGCCCTGGGTGAGGGTGATAAACATCCTCAGCTGGTGCATCTGTCCTGCAGGCCAGAGTTTGAGGACTCCTGCAATTGATGCAAAATACAATATGTGGGAATTCAGCTTCAGAATGGAAAGAAAAACCCAAAAGCAGATAACAAAGTCCAGGAGACCCTATACTATATCAATTGGTCAAAGAGTGGAGAATGTAGTGTCAGAGCTAAATCAAGGTCAGAAGGTTTTAGGATGGTGGTAAGTCTAGTGGGAAGACTTGAAGGCCTTCCATCTTGATTGCTGGTAATGCCTTACTTATCCAATTTCTATGAATAATCACATCCTCTTTTCTTGATGAAGGATCATAAAATGCTTTAGCTTTTTGAATTGAATATTGGGGAATGCAGAAGAGAAATAACTTATTGAAAGTCATTCAGGTAAGAAATAGTAAAGTTGAGATTCATGCTCATATCCTCTGATTCATAATCATATAGTCCTAACATTGATCTTCTACACATTCGCATACTTTCCTAAGATCTAGGATAACTATTTCAAATGTTTCATTAGGTAATTATAGCGTATAGAGGAAATGTTTTGTTCCAAGATTTAGAGGCTGCATTTTTCTAAATATTTGCATTGAAAAACTGAAAAGAATAAATGATTAACTCCTTCAAATATAATAATGGCTAAAATCCCTACTATTTGCTAACAGTTTTTCTCATTATAACATTGTAAAACAAGGAATTAAAAATAATATTGTTTCTACTTTATATATATGGAAATTAATATGAATAGGAATATGACCTTACAATAAAAAGATATTTATGAATCACCATGTCCAAGGACCCAAAATAATCCCTTGACTCAAGGCTCAGGATTTTACCCACTATACAATCTGACCTCATTAAGACTCATTAGATGATTGGACTTTGAGCCAGAAGACCTTTTCTCTCATTAAAAAATGAAATATGGCCTGGGAGAACAACTATTTCCAGAGAGCTTAAAAGGGCAAGAATCATTTCTTCTAAAGAGAAGTGATCAGTGATTTCATCTAAAATTTATTTTTACAAAGCAGTTAGATCTCTTTCACGGAGTTCTGGTGTACTGTAATACTTAAGGGAAAAGAATCATGGATTTATAGAAAGGGTGTTGAATTTGCAGTCATGAGAGCATTGGGTTCAGATCTTCATTTTGACATCTAATATCTATAGAATTTGGAACAAAGTTATCCAGGCTGAGTCTTAGTCTCCTCATCTGTAAAATCAAAATACCTCAAGATCCTAATATCTGGTACAATAATGTATATAAAACATTTTGCCAACATTAAAATAGATTATGGATGCAAGTTAAATACCTTTATTATTTTCATTATTGAGAAACAAGGATTTGACTAATTTTCAATATTGAGAAAGGTAAGTTTGAGCTCTCTTTGTCTGAAATTTAGATTCTTTGATCTGAAGGGGATCATTTTATATGATGTTCATGATAATTCCCAGCTTCATCAATAAAGATATGAATATTTTTAAGGTGGCATTCTTTTGATTTCTATCACCGATTTCCTTGAAGTATATTCCATAATAATCACAGCTCTAATCCAAAATATGTAGAAAGTTTAGTGACTGAACTTCCACTATTCCAAATTGTTTCTTAAAATACTTACATTAATAACTACTCCATCAATAGGGTATTTTTGTTCTTCTTATCTAACTGAACCTCTCAAATTGATTATTTCTAAACTTTTTCAAAAACAATAATTTGCAGGATATTAGATAAAGACAGAATTTTAATCATCTTCATTTTATTAGTATTACTGACTTGTTTTGGTGATTACTAATCATTTCTAATTTTTATTTTCTTAAGATTTAACGTAATAACTATTGGAAATATATATTAGTATTGTCTATTTTTGCCAACCTTATGTTTTATCTGTATTTAAAATTAGACTTTTATAATAAATGTGGTACAAATTTCCAGTGAGCAATTTTTAAAAAAAAATTCTTATTGCACTAAATTACCTTTGTACTATAAATATTTAATTAAGATTATCCAATCTCTGTTTTATGATCTTTTCTTTCATTATTTATGAATAAATATTAAATATTTTTAGGATAGGAATTAATTCTGGACTTCGGGTCAAGAAAACTGAGGTTAAAATTCTTATAAAGCATATGATAAATAAAGGTATTATAATTTTATTATTTAACTTAGGTTTTACTTACATTAATATCAGTCACCCCAAAGGGAGTTTTGTGCTTAGATTATGATGGAGTATTTGAAATCCCTCACAAGTAAGAATTTTATCAGAGAATTATAATATTCTTGTCAGAAAAAAGGAGATAGAATGCTGATTTATTTCTTTTGTTGATTTTAAATAAGAATTTTCTACTTAATAACTCAGTTTATTGTTTCAAAGAGTCTTTCCTGACATCAATTCAAAAAGCTTTCATTACACTAATATAGACAAATACATGATATGTATATATGTTAGTATTAGATGGATAGATAGATTATTAGATATAAAAATATATTAACAAACCTCTATTTGTATACACATGAATATATATGCAGGTATATAAACATGCAAATATATATATATATAAATTCATAAATATAAAAGTGCATTATATATAACTACATATGCATGTGTGTATATGCTAGAAAGGTTGTTAAAAATTCTTACTGATATTCTCTAATAATAGAAAATGGAAAGATGTCTTAAAATTTTAATTTTCTTTCCCCTTCCTCCATTATTCTTTGCTATGGAGATTTATCATAGAGTATTGCAGAAAAATGGGCAGTAAATAGTTGAAAATATATATAAAGAGGAGTCAGTGATGAGTTGGAACCAGAAGGTACAGTAAGATTATAATCCCACCTCACAAAAAGTATTGCCTTCTGGTATTAGTATGTTATCATATTCACTATTTCTTTTTTTACTGTTAATTATTTTATTATTATAGTTTTTATTTATAAGATATATGCATGGATAATTTTTCAGCATTGAGATATGTAAACCATTTGTTCCAATTTTTCCCTTCCTTCCCCCCACCCTCTCCCCTAAATGGCAGGTAGACTGATACCTTATGTTAAAGTATATGTTAAACACAATCATATTCACTATTTCTAATGGATCTTGCGGACACAAGAACATCTTGAAATACTTAAGAAAATAAAATACTACATCTATTCTGAAAGTAGAGACAGAGATGGAAGCTGTATCCTGCATATAATCTCAACTTTGATTCATGGGGAAATTATGAGACATACTATTATAGGAGCATGCATTGAACCCATTGCAATTAAGGTGTCATTTTCAAACAAATCATAGTTTCATTATAACGAAGTTGTAATTTACTATCTGTTTTAATAGATGTAATTAGTAAACCAGTAGATGAGGGACATGCTGTAGGTAGAATTTACTTACATTTAACGAAAATTTGACAAACTTAAATGTATAATTAACATTTGAATGTTTTCCTTAAGAAGGGCAAAGATAGACATAAGCTAAATAAATTTAATCATTTTCAGAAAAGTCCTTTCATAAAAAACTACTTTGTGTAGTCACATAATAAGTATATTAATATAATAATAATAATAATAATAATAATAATAATAAGATTGTGTCTGGAAGAGGATGATTTCCTGTGAAATTCATCAAATAATGATGACATTAATATTAATGATTTTGTGCTACTGCATATATCAATTTAATTTTATAATTTTCAAACTTTTATTAGATATACTGTCTGAAATAATCTCACTATTAATTTGAAGACAACAAGTTTGGTAATATTCACACAGAACACAAAAGCAAGGTGAAGCACAGAAAATTAAGATTTCACCCTGGCTACATCATTAGAACGAGAAACATAATTAAAGGCTAGTCAATCTTTTTCCACACATAAGAATATATTGCCACCTCATTCCTTGGTAGAAGAATAGAAAATATGACGGTATGTACAATTTCAGGTATGCCTTTCGTATATTTCTTGGACTAGCCATACACTTCTAAAGGCGGAAGGGATCTCAGAAGTCACCCATCATATTATACATGAGGAAAATCAAGCCCAGAGATGTTAAATTATTTTCTAATTATAGATAATATAAATAGTACTGAGATTTGAACCTGTCTTTAAAATCTATACTCGGTTTTGACATAACATATTTCCACATTAAACAATTCAAGCTGGCTAGAGAGGTTATATTTTGGATTCAGGAGGGTTTTTAGGTTTAAAAAAGTTTGCTTAGCATTTTCATCCATTGTGTCTGTCTTCTTGGCACCGATCATTCTAAAAGAACCTAGAACCCTACTAATACTGTCTCATTACTACCACCCCCTATATGAAATAGTTATTTTGGGGGTATATTGTAGTTCATTCTCAAGTTTAAATATATCAATTATGTCTCATTTTTCTACCACACATAGTTCAGGTGGATATTGCAATAGGAATGAGCTGACCAATATTCCACAATAAAGTGTGAAAGGAGAATACAGCCTAGTGAATGAAAAGATACTATAATGGGGCAACTACCACTACTCAATGAATCTCTGAATCTCTAAATAAGAAATTTTAAGCATCAGGTAATTGAAGAGATATTTTAGATAATACATATTCCTGAAGTCATGTGATAGAGGCATTTTTATTCATCTATACAATTTTTTTGAGCAGCAAACTCTGCAGGACACAGTGCAAGAGAGAAAAAAGTGTATATGACATGACTTTGCCCTTAAGATACCTACAAGACAGTAGGAGGCACAAAATATACATGGGGAAAAGGACTTCCAGGTTAAGCAGAGGGCATTTGATAAATGAACAATGTCTGGGATCCTATAATATGGTCATTCAAGAAAGCAAGGGAATATAAAGGTTGAAGAGGAAATAGCCTAGCTTTTAGAAGAATGATAGGATTCAGATGAGCTGAAAAGATTGGGAAAAACTTTCTATTGGGGAAAATAATACCATGAGCAAATGGTGGCAGACTGAATGGTAGAAAGCAGTAAGGGAGTTTTGTAAGGATTATGTATCTTTTTTTCTATTCAATTTCTTTTAGGAAGGCTATAATTCCTGTTGTTAGAAAAAAGAAATATTAGGGATGATGTTAAATGTTTTTTCCTTTTGATATTGAGGTTAAGGAATATTTTATAGTTTTACTACATGTCCTTATCTTTGCTTCTTTCTATCAAAATATTAAAGAAATGTAGTCATAAAATTTTAGTATGGTTCTTGGCATATGGGAAGCACCTTAAAATCATTTAATGAGTGATTTTGGCTTTTTCTCTAAAATTACAGAATATTTGGAAAGATTTGTTATAAAATGTTGAGAAGGGAAATTAAAATGTAATATTAAATATGGGAGGAATATTTCTGATCATAATATCTAACCTTCTCTTCTTTCCTAAAAAGGAAACTGAAAACATAATAGAAAGTTATTGACTAGTCTTCAATTCATTTTTTTTTTTTTTTTTTTGCAGGCAGATGACCCAATGGCAAGAGACAATCTCACAATTGTGGTAGAATTCATTCTCCTGGGATTTTCTGACCTTCCCAACCTCCAAGGGTTTCTCTTTGCAGTTTTCTTTATTATCTATATAAGTATACTTATAGGAAATGGCCTCCTCATTATCATAACCAAGATTGACCCAAGCCTCCAAACACCAATGTATTTTTTCCTTGGAAACTTTTCTTTTTTGGAAATTTGTTACACATCAGTCACTCTGCCCAGAATGCTGGCAGATCTCTGGACCCAGAAGAGAACTATTTCATTCCTGCAATGTGCTGTACAAACTTGTTCCCTTTATATTCTAGGAGTGGCAGAGTGCTTGCTCCTGGCTGTGATGGCATATGATCGTTACGTAGCCATCTGTAAGCCTCTCTACTATCCTCTGATCATGAATCGCAGGATTTGCATCCAACTGGTGGTGGTGTCCTGGATCTTTGGAGTCCCGGTACTGGTAGAGGAGACATATCAGATTTTCTGTCTCAATTTTTGTGGTCCTAATAAACTTAATCACATTTTCTGTGATGCTCCACCATTGCTGGAATTGGCCTGTGGGGACACATATAAAAGGGAGATCTCTGTCCATGTTGCTGCATTGGCATTTGTCATAATTCCCTTTCTGTTGATCCTCACATCCTATGTCAAAATCATCATTACCATCCTGAGACTTCCTTCAACCTCAGGGAGATCCAAAGCCTTTTCCACCTGTTCTTCTCACCTCATTGTTGTAAGCTTATTCTATGGGTCTGGTAGTATTGTGTATTTGAGGCCAAAATCCCATCACTCTACAGGATCAGTCAAAGTGTTTGCTCTTTTCTACACCACTGTGATCCCAATGTTTAACCCTTTTATATATAGCCTGAGAAATAAAGATGTCATTGCTGCACTGAGAAAACTATGTCCTAAGTAAATCAGGTCAGAGAATCATGAGCAAAATATATAAAGTGTAGTTTTATTTTATTTTATTTTACTTCATAGTTCCTATGAAAAAATATACCTGCTTATTTTTTCATTTCAATAAAATGTGCATAAATGAAAGTCAATTGAGAGGTTGTATTTGGAAAATATAAGAACCTGCCAAAGGTATCTGTTTTCTTATGCTAGATTGTGAAATAGCTGAACAAATTGCTGTTACTTATTTTTTTTTAAATACTAAAAGACATCTTGAGTGTAATAATATTATTATTTTTATTACTGACCTAATGTCATGTGGATTTACATCTTTTCAAAAAAGATCAATTTAATTATGTATTGGAAGAAAGAAGAGAGAAGGGGAGAGAGAGAGACAGAAACAGAGAAATAGAGACATAGACACAGACAGAGAAAGAGAGAGGGGTAAGGGAGAGAGGGAAAGAGGGAAGAAGGGAAAGGAGAGAGAAAGGAAGAGGGAGAGAGAAAGAGAGGGAGGAAGGGATAAAAAGAGAGAGGGGAAGAGGCAAAGAGAGAGGAATGAGAAGAGAGAGAACAGAAAGAAAAGGGGGAAGGAGGAAGAGAGAGATTCAGGCAGACATGCAGAGACAAAGAATGACAGTCTCAGAAACTAAAATTTTAAAAGAACATGAAAACAGATAAAGGAAAACAAAGAGACCCCAAAACTTTAAAATGCTATATATCTTCACCATAGTGATAGTAAGTTGTTTTGATTATTATACAAATTATGCTTTTTTAACACAAATCAATCAATCTTTTCATTTAAAAATTATCTCTTTCCGCATGGTTTAAAATATTCTGAAATAGTGGGAAATGTTTTTCCTCCAAGAGTGTATTCTGGGTCTCTTGACAATATTTAAGACTCAAAAGACATAACATTAAATGGGAAAAGTTCATTTTATACAAATATCAAAAAATAAGAATGAATGGCTCTAGGATTATGGTTGATAGTGCAACCTTTTCTTCAGCTTTAAGAATTAAATTCATAGAATATTAAATTTATAAAATGTTTGGAGTATGTTTATGACAATTTGCATTGGAAAAGAACTCATCCACTGGTGATGAAAGTTCGTTTTTTTCCACAAATGTTTTACTAAAACATGTTCATTTAGTTGTTGCAATGGGGTTCATATTGCGATTCAAATTCAATTCAAATGCAATTCAAAGCAGCCCATTTCCTGTAAAGGAATGAAACTCTGAGTTGATGAACTGAGGTCGGACAACCAAGCATTTAAGGCTTATTACTGATTGGACAATATTCTATTAGCATATGCTTGGAAAATCGCCCTTCCCACTATTCTGTATTGGTTCAATCTTTTGGTGTATACAGAGAATTGTGGGAAGGATTAGGGGATGGAGTAAGATAAGCCAGAGTCAAGTTGGTGGTAGTAGAAGAGAAGGAAGGTCATGGAGATCCTGTGTCCATCCTATTCACTTCTACTTTAAAAGACCAAGAATAAAAACCAAGGACTTTTACTTATCCTGACTCCGTCTGATTTTAAGGCATCCAGGGTGCTAACTTGGTCTTCACAATTTCCCTTCTGAATATTCATTTTTTATGAGATTTCTCCCTTATATCAAGCTTAAAGTTGTTTCTCTTCAATTCTAACCCTTCCTTTATCCATAATATTCAGAGAGTCTTCAAATGCTTTTACAATCCTCTTTTCCTCATATGCAAGACTTTCAAATTCAAGAGAATTATTCATCTTTTAAGTCTTCTCTATTTTAATCATCCCTATATCTGAAATCTCAAATTCTGAATTTTATGGCAGATTCTTTATAGTTAAAGCTTTTATTGCCATAGCATTTCACTATTTAGAATGAATTTTCTGACAACAAAACTATTCAGATACTTCTCTATCTCACTTTTTTAAAACTAATCTGCTTATAATTACACCTTAAATGCACACACATGGACATACACATACACACATATATGCATAAACATACAGAAATGCATATACCTGTATATATGTGTGTGTGCATATATGTATATGTGTGTGACCAATGTTGTTCATAAAGATTTTTTTAATCACACAAGCTTAAATGCATCCTTAAAATTTCATTATTGCCTAAAATATCTGAATATATCTTCTATTTTTCCCATTGCATCTGCTGATTTCACCCTTTACTTCTTAGACCATTGAGTATCTTCTCATTTTGAACAAAAGTGTGACATGATCTAATAACTCTCAGCATCTTAACTGTGTTTAATCTAAAGATACAATCACAATAAAAACCACCTCTACTTTCATTTCTATCACAGAATGATTTTTGAGATTAAAAACAAGATAGTGGTATATGTTCATTTAAAATCTAATTCCTATTTATCTATCTATCTATCAGTCTTCTATGTATCTACACACATTTGTGTGTAAGCATATATGTATATGTTTCTAGAGAGAGATAAATTTGTTGTAAAATAAGAAGATAAGAAGATTTTCAGAATTCCAGTTCCCCAAGCCATAACACCAAGAGGACCATTTATTAGTCTATTTTACATGTTATTTGGGGGGGGGGCGGAGAGAGAGAGTGGCAAACCTATGTACCTATGAATATAGATGTACATTCACATAACACATATGTGTATGTATATATGTAGACATATAATTTAAGGGTATATAACAGCAGTCAGGTGGTCCAGTGAATAGAGTACCAAGCCTGTAGTCAGAGTCATTTTTCAGAGTTAAGACCCAGGCTCAGATTAGATATATGACCCTAAACAAGTCTCTTAACCAAGTCTGCTTCAATTTCCACTTCTATACAATGGATTAGAAAAGAAAATGGCAAATTATACCAGTATTTTGGACAATAAAGCTCAAATATTTTTGTATATTTACATACAGAAAAATACGTTTGTGTATATGAATATATAGATTTGTTTTAGAAGATGATAACCATGACAGTATACATATATGAATTCATATTTTGTGATTTATGGATATATAATCTATGGTATAATATGTGTCAATGTAAACATTATATATAGAGTTTTTATTGTTGTTTCATTATTTAGTCATGGCTGACTTTTTGTGACATCATAAACTACTCTATGGGACTATCTTAGCAAATGTACTGGGGTTGTTTGATATTTCTTTCTCCAATATGTCCACATTGTACATATGAGGATCTGAAGTAGTCTTTGAGATCATATTTTAACTCAGATCTTCCTATCTCTGGATTTAGTTCACTATCCACTATATCACCTAACTGCCATTATATGCATATATATATATATGCATATATATATATATATATGGGTAGTTAGATAGACAGATAGATAAGTGCATTAACATGAACATCTATTATAAATGCATATCTATATCTATATATATGCAAACACTCTTATGGAAGTATATTTATATTTATATATGAGTCTATATAATATGTTGTACAAATAACAGATATACACTAAATATAATACACATGCATATTTATGTGAACATATATATATATATAAAACATATATGTAATATACTTCATATAGTACATCTATATATAGATAGGCAAATTTGTTATGTACTACATGTAATGGGCTGAAGCTTGATGCACTGAGGTTCCAAGCACATGAGCCTAAATAGTAATTGGACCATACTCTATTAATATATATATGCTTGGAGAAAGAATGGCCCCCACCCACTCTCTGTGCAAGTCATGATGTGTTATATAGGAAATGACAATTTTGTTGGGTGGAGGCAGAAGGGCAGAGAGAAGCAGAAAGAGACTGCTGGTGGGTGTCTTGTTGCAGTTACTCAGATTGCTAATCCCCCTTCACCTCTAATCCTTCTTCACCTATACTGAGAATAAAGATTGAAGATTTTCCCTTAACCGGAATCCCTCACTCAGCTTGATTTAAAAATACAAGGTCATCACATTTGGCGCCCAAGCGTGGGAATCAAGGAACCTACTTTCACGTAAGAAGTCTCCAGTGAACAGGAACTTAGGTGAGTATAATAGACAAACGGGGAAATTATTTTCTTAAAGACTAAATGAGTAACCTTTTTTTGGTTGAAATGGGACAGATGCTAGCTAAAGATTCTCCATCCTCCCTGCCACTCCAACCCCCTCACCCCCACCCAGGAGTGGCACTATAGAAAACATGCTTAAGCTGATAGAAGACCAAGGGCTAATTATAACTTGGGAACAGATAGCTAGACTTCTGGGTACATTAAAACACACCTCCCCTTGATTCTTAGAGGAAGAGCAAATCTCTCGAGATAATTGGACATTAATTTGGCAACAACTCTCCACATATTACAACAAAAATGGTCCTCATTCAATTTCCATCGAGGCATTCTATTTATACAATATAATACAGTTGGCCTTAAAAAAAAAAAAAAAAAAAAAAAAAAAAAAAAAAAAAAAAAAAAAAACTATGATTCCTAGAAGAAAGGAAAAAGCTCTAGAAGTAGCCAAATGGGGAAGCCTGAGATAAAGGAGGAAGACAATGAAAAAATTAATGACCATATCCCCACAGGGCATGGAGACTTAAGTGAGGTACAAGGATGTGGTAAATCTGAGGCAGCTTTAGTCCCCTAAGGACCAGGTAATCGATTCTCTTCCATCAACTCCACCCTCCATGGAGGGAGGAGGGGTAGTGGGGGGAGCAGTGACAGCACCAGCACTTTCCCGCCAGCATCCAACTACTCCTATGACTAGATTGCAAAAAGGACTAATTAAGGCCAAAGCGAAAGGATGAGATGTAACAGAACTCCAACATCACATTTTTCCTGTAATTCAACAGTTTAATTCTTCAGGTCAAGAAAGTAGAAAATATGCTCCTTTTGATGTAGAAATCCTCAAAGACCTGAAAAAGGCTTGCACACTTTATGGGGCTATATCAGCTTATGTTAAGATGTTATTACAGAATTTGGCTTTTGAAATCTTGACCCCTAATGACTGGAAATCTATAGCAATGGTATGCCTAGAACCTGGACAAAACTACTTGTAGCTTTCTGAATATAGTGATCTCTGTAGGATACAAGCCCAACAAAATATTCAAAGTGCAGTTCATGCTGCAATCACCTGTGACCTACTAACAGGTGTAGGTCCCTATGCAGACATTGCAGTACAGATTAATTATTTCATAGCAGCATATGAGCAAATTGCTTCTAATGCTATCAAAGCGTGCGCTTCGCTTCACAATAAAGATGACAAGGGTGAGGTCTTCACAAAAATAACACAAGGGCCAAATGAACCCTTTGCTGAATTTGTGGGACGTTTGCAGACAGCTATCACAAGAACTAATGGGGAAAATGCAGTAACAGATAAGGCAATTTGCTAAGGAAAATGCTAATGAGGTTTGCAGAAGAATTATACTAGGACTGTGCAAGGATGCTCCTTTAGAGGAGTTCATAAGACACTGTGCCACAGTGGGCACAAATGCCTTTTATAGTCAGGTTACAATGCAGACATCCCAAGAGTCCAACATGGGAAGACAGGGTCCCTTTTGGCAAGGGACTTCCAGAAAGACTCATAAATGCTTTCAGTGTGGTAAAGTAGGGCATCTGAAAGCTCAATGTTAGCATAGAGACAGAGTGAGAAAACAGGGTGGGAGAACAAGACCCAATATGCCATGTCCAAAATGCAACAGAGGCTTCTGTTGGGCCTCAGAATGTAGACAGGTTCAGGGAAACAGGATGAGGGGCCCAACCCCAGGGAGGGCCCCAGGCAAAAAACACTTGGGGCATGAAGGAAGCCAATGGTGCACCCAGAGAATGCCTAGAAGTCCAATACCCAGACATGACCAATCAGCCAGGAAGCCATATAATAGGAGAAAGGGATTACACAATCAATCAGCCAGGAAGCAACCTGATGGGAGAAAGGGATTACAAGTTGGGAGAATAGAGT
Source organism: Sarcophilus harrisii (assembly GCF_902635505.1). Lineage (NCBI taxonomy): Eukaryota > Metazoa > Chordata > Mammalia > Dasyuromorphia > Dasyuridae > Sarcophilus > Sarcophilus harrisii. The sequence continues at coordinate 251,347,600 of NC_045431.1, forward strand.
TGTATGCAGCTGGGACAACTGAGATACCCCCTGGAGAGGTAAAATCTGTTGCTCTCCAGCCTATGGATCCCTTGCCTCCAGGCACAATAGGCTTGACCATTTCACCTCCTTTTTGTATGTACAAAACATTGTCTATCCACACACTGATGTGGGAAACTGGGGAATGTGTAGATAATATCCCAGTCACCAATACAGGCAGATGATGTGTGACTTATCACCCAGGAGAAATAGTAGCATCAGGTTTACTTATACAGAATCCTAATAAGCAACCTGGTGATAGTCACCCAGATTCTGACTCCAGACCACAAAATCCAGGAATATACTGGACAGCAGCTGTAACAGCTGACCGACCTATGCTCAAGATCTATATAAATGGTCTACCATTAGAAGGTTTGGTAGACACAGGTGCAGTTCATACAGTCATTAGAGGTACCAATTGGCCCAGTCACTGGCCAAAGATTAAAGCAGACACCTACATGTCTGGCATAGAAGGATCAATCGCTGCTGAAGTTAGTGCTGCCCCTATGAGATGGACTTTTGAAGGCAAAACAGGAGTTTTTACTCCTTTTATAGTTGAAAAAATCCCCATCAATCTGTGGGGAAGAGACATTTTACAGCAATTAGGGTTAAGGTTTTTAAGCAGAGCTGCTGTTGAAGGCCTGCCAACACTTTCACCTGTTCCTATCCAATGGAAAACTGATACACCAGTGTGGATAGAACAGTGGCTCATATGTAACAATAAAATTCAGGCCTTATTAGATATAGTACAAGAGCAGCTGGACCATGGACACTTACAACCTTCTCTAAGTCCTTGGAATTCCCCAGTGTTTGTTGTAAAAAAAGAAATCTGGAAAAGGGAGGATGTTAACAGATTTAAGAAAGGTGAATGAACAGATAGAAACTATGGGAATTCTTCAGTCTGGACTTCCATCTCCTACTCAATTGCCCAGAGAATGGCCTCTTTGGGTCATAGATATTAAGGATTGTTTCAATTCTATCCCTCTGGATAAGGAGGATATGAAAAGATTTGCCTTTTCCATGCCCAGCATTAACTTAGCTGAACCTTATAAAAGATATGAATCAACAGTTTTGCCACAGGGAATGAAAAATAGCCCTACTATGTGTCACATGTATGTTGCTCCTGCTCTTGCTCCAGTAAGAAAAGCATTCCCAAAAGTTATGCTATTATATTAGGGTTAGAGTCGGGAGACACATTTAGGATTAGGGATATTGGGATGTGCACCTGAGGAACAAATGTTAGAAGCATGTCTACAATATCACTAATAAAATCCAACAGTCAGAGTTACAAAGAGAAATTCCATTTAAAGTAACTACTGATAATATAAAATATTTAGGAATCTATCTGCCAAGGGAAAATCAGAAACTTTATGAGCAAAATTACAGACCACTTTTCACACAAATTAAGTCTCATCTAACCAATTGGAAAAATATTAAATGCTCTTGGATAGGGCGAGCAAATATAATAAAGATGACAATATTACCTAAACTAATCTATTTATTTAGCGCTATACCAATCAGACTCCCAAAAAACTATTTTAATGACCTAGAAAAAATAACAACAAAGTTCATATGGAAAAACAAAAGGTCAAGAATTTCAAGGAATTAATGAAAAAAAATCAAATGATGGTGGCTTAGCTGTACCAGATCTAAAATTATATTATAGAGCAGCAGTTACCAAAACTATTTGGTATTGGCTAAGGAATAGATTAGTTGATCAGTGGAATAGATTAGGTTCATGGGATAAAACAGTCAACAAATATAGCAACCTAGTCTTTGACAAACCCAAAGATCCCAGCTTTTGGGATAAGAACTTACTGTTTGATAAAAATTGCTGGGAAAATTGGAAACTAATATGGCAGAAACTAGGCATTGATCCATACTTAACGCTGTACACCAAGATAAGGTTAAAATGGGTTCATGACCTAGGCATAAAGAATGAAATTATTAATAAATTAGAGGAACACAGGATAGTTTACCTCTCAGACCTGTGGAAGGGAAGGTCTTATGACCAAAGTAGAACTAGATCATTACTGATCACAAAATAGAAAATTTCGATTATACTCAAACTGAAAAGTTTTTGTACAAACAAAACTAATGCAGACAAGATTAGAAGGGAAGCAATAAATTGGGAAAATATTTTTACAGTCAAAGGTTCTGATAAAGGCCTCATTTCCAAAAATATATAGAGAATTAACTCTAATTTATAAAAATCAAGCCATTCTCCAATTGAAAAATGGTCAGTTGATATAAACAGACAATTCTCAGATGAAGAAATTGAAACTATTTCTAGTCATATGACAAGATGCTCCAAGTCATTATTAATCAGAGAAATGCAAATTAAGACAACTCTAAGATACTCACTATACACCCGTCCGATTGGCTAAGATGACAGGAAAAATAATGATGATTGTTGAGGGATGTGGAAAACTGGGACATTGATGCATTGTTGGTGGAGTTGTGAACGAATCCAACCATTTTGGAGAGTAGTTTGGAACTATGCTCAAAAAGTTATCAAACTGTGCATACCCTTTGATCCAGCAGTGTTACTACTGGGATTCTATCCCAAAGAGATTATAAAGAAGGGAAAGGGACCTGTATGTGCAAATCGAATGTTTGTGGCAGCCCTTTTGTAGTGGCTAAGAACTGGAAACTGAATGGATGTCCATCAGTTGGAGAATGGCTGAATAAATTGTGGTATATGAATATTATGGAATATTACTGTTCTGTAAGAAATGACCAACAGGATAATTTCAGAAAGGCCGGAGAGACTTACACAAACTGATGCTGAGTGAAATGAGCAGGACCAGGAGATCATTATATACTTCAACAACAATACTATATGATGACCAGTTCTGATGGACCAGGCCATCCTCAGCAACAACATCAACCAAATCATTTCCAATGGAGCAGTAATGAACTGAACCAGCTATGCCCAGAAAAAGAACTCTGGGAGATGACTAAAAACCATTACATTGAATGAATTCCCAATCCCTATATTTATGCACACCTGCATTTTTGATTTCCTTCACAAGCTAATTGTACAATATTTCAGAGTCTGATTCTTTTTGTACAGCAAAATAACGTTTTGGTCATGTATACTTATTGTGTATCTAATTTATGTTTTAATATATTTAACATCTACTGGTCATCCTGCCATCTAGGGGAGGGGTTGGGGGAGTAAGAGGTGAAAAATTGGAACAAGAGGTTTGGCAATTGTTAATGCTGTAAAGTTACCCATGCATATATCCTGTAAATAAAAGGTTATTAAAAAAAAAAAAGAAGCATGTCTACAAAAGACCATAGAAACACTAAGGAATTACAAATTATACATAGCACCAGAAAAAATTCAAAGACATGCTCCTTTTCAATATTTAGGATATGAAGTATACCCTGAGGTGCTTACAGTTCAAAAACTGTCCTTCAGAACAGAAAAGCTAAACACATTGAATGATTGTCAGAAATTGATAGGAGATATCCAATGGATGCGACCAGTGTTAGGCTTGACTACCTATCAGTTACAACCGTTAAATGACATTTTAAAGGGAGACAGTGCTTTAAATTCACCACGCCAGCTTACAAAAGAAGCTCAAGAGGCTTTGAGAAAAGTTGAACTGGCCTTATCCAATGTGGTTGAAAGAGTCACTAAAAAACCCTTGGAAATATCAGATTTTGCCACACAAGAGGCACCCACAGCAGTCCTTCATCAAGGAGACAGTGTGATAGAGTGGGTGAACCTCCCGGCACAACCACAACAAAGCCTTACTCCCTACCAGTGTTTGTGGCTAGAATTTTATTAAAGGTAATTAAGCAAGCAGTACAATTATCTGGGACAAGACCTGACAAGACATACACCTTTTATAGCAATACCCAAATTAACGTGTGTTTTGAGACCATCCCAGAGTGGCAAATATTATTAGCCATGGCTCCAAATTTTACACATGGGTCTCCATTAAAGATAACCAAACTATTACACAATTGGCAATGGATTCTTGAAGAAAAAGTTTCTAAAGTTCCTCTTAAAGGACCAACAATCTTCACGGATGCATCCAAACATAATATTTGTGCTGTGTACTCTCATGATCTAACTATAAAGAGAGTAGTCAGAACTCCTTTTCAGTCCACTCAGCAGAATGAATTGTACGCAGTCATTCTAGCTCTTACTTATTATCCAGGAGACATAAATATAATATCTGATTCAGCCTATTCAGTAGGTGTGGTACAAAGAATTGCCACAGCCCAAATAAAATTTGCAGCCTCTAATATATATCAGCTCTTTAAGAAACTTCAAGAGCAAGTGAGAAAGCATCCAGGTAAGATCTATATATTACATGTCCACTCTTATAGTGGACTTCCAGGTCCCATTTTGATGGGAATTCAAAGGCAGATAGCCTTCTAACTATGTTGGTCAATACTCCTTTATTCCAAGAAGCCCAGGCATCTCATTCTAAATATCATCACGCTGCTCGAGCTTTACATTTACAATTTGGAATAACAAGAGAGGAAGCTAGGAGCATAGTAAAAGGCTGTATGGCTTGCCTTCCTTTCCACGCTCCTACACTTCCTCCAGGGAAGAACCCTCATAGTTTGAAACCCAATGAAATCTGGCAAATGGATGTGACCCATTATAAATCTTTTGGTCATCTGTGTTTTATCCACGTTGTAGTAGACACCTTTTCGGGATTCACTTTTGCAAAACCAGCAGCAAAAGAGACAGCCCGAGTGGTCACTGAATTCCTCACACAAGCATTTGCCATTATGGGTGTGCCACAAGCAATAAAAACAGACAATGGTCCTGCTTATACTTCAAAACATTTTGGACACTTTTGTACCCAGTATAAGATTTTACACACCACGGGCATACCTTTTAATCCTCAAGGACAGGCAATAGTGGAGAGGAGAAACAGAGATATTAAGATGCTCCTCCAAAAACAAAATAAAGGGGGAGCCACAGGTAACCCCAGAAAACTTCTGAATCTAACCCTTTATACCATTAGCTTCTTGATTTTTGACAAAGATGCACTGGCTCCGGCAGACAGGTTTTATAACCCATTGGAAGGTCAGTGTCCAGTGTGAGCATCTCCACTATCTTTAGATAATCGCCAGGTGATGTGGAGAGACCCAGAAAGTGGTGAATGGAAAGGACCAGAGAGGCTAACTGCTTTGGTGAGAGGGTTTGCTTGTATCTCTACAGGTGGAGAAGGAATCAGATGGGTGCCAATGAGCCATATTCCCCTTGTCCATCGCAGAGAGACGGGGCAGACCTTGAAACAAAAGAGAAGACCCAAGAAATATTGGGTGGTTCTGTTGCTGATTGTGCTCACCATTGAAAGAGCGTGGCAGTTATGGCATTTGACTCATGGACATCAAAGATTTTTGGACTTCAAAACCCTCAGGAATCATTGGATTCTCTGAGACATAGGAATTGAAAACTCTCAGGAATCATTGGATTCTCTGAGAAATGATAAATCTGTTACAGGACTTCAAAATCTGCTAGAATCATTGGATTCCCTAACAATAAAAAGACTTTTGCAGGACTTCAAAAAGTCAGGGGGATCATTGGATTCCCTGACATGTGAAGCAGTGGATAATAGATTGGTTTTGGACTATCTCTTGGCTGCTGAAGAAGGCTTATATGTGACTGTTGTTTACATACCCTCCTAGGACTTCTGGCGATCTTTTACAATACCATGTGGATTTATATTGTTTACTATTCTGCTACTTGGGTGTACAATTCATGTTTGTTACACCACATCTAGCCTGCCCTGACTGAGGGGAAGGTCATCCCTAACAGTCTCTGTGTTATTGCTATGTGCTAGTGTAATACCTCCCATGTTGATGGGTTTGTGCATAATAAGACCCTTCAGCCCAGAAACCTGCTAGCAACCTCCACTTCCCTTTGGTGCTTTTCATCTCCCTTCCTGAGAGGTCAGGGAGGCCATGATCATTTTCTTTTTAGTGCTTTCACCTCCCTTCCTGATAAGTCAGGGAGGTCGTGATCACCTCCTTTTCGGTGCTTTCACGTCCTTCCTGAGAAGTCAGGGAGAGTGTGATCACCTCCCCTTAGGGGCTCTGATCTCCCTGAGGAGTCAGGGATGGCATGACCACCTGTGTTCTAAAATAAAAGAAAGCGGAAGATGTAATGGGCTGAGGCTTGAGTTGATGCACTGAGGTCTCAAGCACGTGAGGCTAAATAGAAATTGGACTATACTCTATTAATATACATGCTTGGATAAAGAATAGCCCCAACCCACTCTCTGTGCAAGTCCTGATGTGTTGTATAGGAAATGACGATTTTGGTGGGTGGAGGCAGAGACAGGAAGAGAGGCAGGGAGAGATTGGGCCTGGGTTCTACTCTGGTGGTGCTGGTCTCCTGCCTTCTGACCTAGCTAGCTTCTTGACTCAGCTGCACACATTGCTATCACCGATTCTCTTCCACCTCCGATCTTTCTTCACTGAGAATAAAGATTGACGATTTCCCCCTAACGTGAATTCCTGACTCAAGCTGATTTTAAAATGCATGGTCATCACACATATCCAATCAAGCTAGATTTCTAGCTAGTACTCCCAATATCACACTTCTCTCTCTCTGGGTTTATAGAAGGCTGATACAATGCATGCAATGTATTTCATTTCAAGCTGATTCCAGAATCATACATATGTATATGTTTTTCAAAATTCATCATTTTTTCCTGTTTCTTCCTTTAGATGTTCTGACTTCCCCAAAATAGGATATTTTTATAGTTGTTATACATAATCACATTTTCTACCTCAATCCAATAACACAAGAAAATACTGGCTTTTTCCAATCTTCTCCAACTGTTACAGTTCTTGTTGCATAAGTTTATTGATTGATTTGTTGATTATCTCATTGATAGCATTAATTGGAACAGATGAGTTGTATGTGTGTGTATGCATGGGCATATATTTTGTCTTTCTTTTCTCATTTGGAGGGATGATCCATGAGTGTGATCAGTGATCCACTTAAGAATTAAAATCACTATCTACTTTCTTCATTAACAAAAAAAAAAAAAAGTGAGAATTTCTTCCTCTCTCCATCTGGACTTTATTAATTATCTTAATGATCCTATTACACAGATTTATTTTTACAGTATATATGACAAATATGCTAATTAATAATATTATTTTACTTGTACATTTTAGGGGGTGAGGGTCTAATTAATCTATAGAGATCAAAATAGCATGTATGTTTATACTGACAAGGGGAAAATGAATTTATTACTAATAATTTCTTTTCAATTTATGCTCTAAGGAATAAATCCCTTTGAGTATTAGTAAACAGTCCCCCTTTCTTGAGAAAAATGAAAATTATTTAATGGTCTCCTTAAATGATATTATTCTGGTCATGGGGAAACAATAGTCAATAAAGCATTATTTCTATTAATTTTTTGATGTTTCATTTGTAGGCATAAAACAACCAAAATAAATCCCAAAGGTTTGAGAAAATAAAATAATTTCTAAAGATTCTGATCCATGATTCCCAATAATTAGGTCTATTAACTCCTCATCTTGTTACTCTGAGTATTATTATAAAGAAAAGAATTATATTAATTTTTACAAAGCAATCAAACATTTTGAAAATATAAAATGAATTTTTAATACATGAATTGGCTTTACACACTGAAAAATTGCAAATGAATCCATGGCAATCAATAGAATTACTAATAACTCAATCTATACATTGTGCTATAAAAATAGCTCAGCTCCATGAATCATAGTTCTGAAAGACAATTCTGGTCCTGTGGTTCTCTATTACTACATTAAAAAGATAGTGGAAGAATATGGGAATCCTTCATTGAATAGCAGAAATGAAAATTTTTAGACAGTTTTGCTGATCTATATCCACCTTAACAGGAACTAAATATAATGCAGAACAATAACACTTTGACCAATGATGTTTCAGAGTGAGAATGGGTTTATTCAGCTCTGCTTGACCAGACTTGTTTTCTCAATTTGCCCTAATTAGTCTTTTCTTATTCTAATATAGAATGGAAGCATTTTAATTATCCTTTTGAATTCCAATACTGTAATTTTTGTGACATAGGCAAAACAATACTCTTTAGCCAACATTTTATGAGTCTGTCTGAATTCCAAAGCTTGTTTTAATTTCTGACAATAATGAACAAATAATAATTTCCCATATGTGATGAATTGAGTTGCAGTAATTTTATTATCTGAACCTAACAATTTGATACAAATATAGGAAAAATACTAAGCACAGAGACAGAAAGCAAATGGAGGGATGATATTATGCCAAAAATATTAATCAGAAGCCTTATTATCCTCATTCATTTGGGAAAGAATCTTTCATATGACATTTTTTAGTCATTTAAATATGAATAAATTTATGTGAAATAGAGCAGCAATCTAAATCAAGAAGAAGCAAAAAGTGGCACACAAATTAGAAAATCTTCATGAAGGAATTGTACTCCTGAATGTACTACAAGTACTTAAAATATAAAAAAAAATGTTTAATAGTGATAATCTTATAGCTGATAAGTTACTGGATTTGGGGAATGTGCTGTGTTTGTGGGGAGGGGATGTAAGAAGATGTTGTTTTCAGTCATTTCAGTTATGTCTAACTCTTTGTGACTCCATTTGGTAGTTCTCAGTAAATATACTGAAGATTTTTTTTTTGTTTGTTTGTTTTTGTTTTTGTTTTTATTTATTTATTTATTTATTTATTTGCTGTTTTCCTCATCAGCTCCTTTTACAAATAAAGAAATTGAGACAAATAGGGCCAAATGATTTGCCCGGGTGACACAGCTATAATAAGTGTGTGATACTGGGTTTAAACTCAGGGAAACAATTCTTCTTCATTCCTATTCCCTAAAATGACTTTTCCAAATGAGTTGTTTTCCAGTAATTGCATATGGGGGAAAATAGTTTCAGTTTTTTATGTTTGTTTTGTGACTATATTTTCATTACTTTTATAATTACTTCATAATAACATCTACATTTTCAGTATTTCAATGTGACCAGATATTTTAACTCATTTAAATACAGACAACAAATAAGTATATATATATATATATATATATATATATATATATACATGTATACATACATACATGCATATATATACATGTATACATACATACATGCATATATATATGAAAATCTTTTTCATAGCTAGAGAATCAACTAAAATTGTACCTTTTATAAATAGTCATCCTCATACTTGTTTAATCTTAATTATCTTCTCTTTGAGTCTAAAACTAATTAGTCTTCTGACATAGCTTATTTGTACATACTTGTTTGGATAACCCATTAGTATAAAAATTCCTCTTACTCCCAGTATTATTCCTTTAGAGTTTCTTCTTTCATACCATCTGATAACTTTTTTTCAAACAATCATATTAATGTAATATCATAATAATGATGATACATTTTATTATAATCCTCCCAATCTTCCCTACAGTTACTTACTATATTGAATGAATGTTCAAAATAAGGATGATTCCTTTAAAAAGTATTGTGATTTGTGACAATAGAGGGAAGGATCATTCAGATATGCAAAGATCTGTGCCTTTCAATTTCAGATATATGAATTTGTAAGAGTTATCTCTAAAGAAAAAGAAATGATGGTAGACCTAACATGGCAGAGAAAAAAAGGCAGGAACTTGCCTGAATTCTCACAAATTCCTGTTCAAATAATTTAAAATAATTCCTTAAAACAAATGCTGGAGTAACACAATCCACCAAAGCATGGAGTGGAATAATTTTCCAGCTCAGAACAAATTAAACAAAAATCTATCATGGGAGAGAATTCTGGGAAGATGGTGGAGTGTTCAGAAAATTCCAAGTTCTCCAGATTTCTGCCATAAACAATACAAATTTGTGCCTCAAGTGACATAGAGATTGTGGAAAACGATAAGACGTGGGCCAAAATTGGAGTCCTACTTGGACAACCAGAAAACCTCAAAGATTCACCTCAAGATGGAGGATTAACTCGTGTGAATACTAAATACCTCAAGGTAAATTCCCATGAAATATTTACCTACAGTCCCAGGGCCAGATGCTTTAGAGGTAGCCTTAGCCCTAACCACAGGAACTTTCACCTTCTGGACTGCAAGGAGAGTCAGGGGAATGAGTCCAGGAAGACCAAAAGAACTTCTACTGATTATGATTGTTAGACCCAGCAGTACTGCAAAGATGAGGCCTTCCTTGGGTAAGAGGGAACCATCCCACTCTGTAAGTACAAAAATAATGGAGCAAGGACCCTGTCATCTGGGGACATTAGCAGGAGAGTAGAGCTTTTGGTTTGGGCTTCCAAGTTAGAGGGGAGAGATGAAGTGAGGACAGAGGTACCATCCCAACCCCAGGATTAGAGGTGATTACATAGTTCTTATTAAAAAACAAAGGGCAAGGGATAAAAAACCCAACCACGGAAAGTTACTGTGGGAATAAGGAAGACAGGGTTCATCTTCAGAGGAGCATACTGAAGTTAAAAAAAAAATTAGTTTGTCCTGCCCCAAAGAGTGATGTTAAATGGTTACCTGCCCCCAGGAATTATAGAACAACTATAGAGAGAGACAGAGAGAGAATCAAAAAAACAAAACAACTTTATGTAAAGAAAGTCAACCAACAAGAAAAGGAAATTCAGAGTACTAAAGCAGAAAATAAATCTTTGATCTTTGAAAATTAGAAGGAAAAGTCAGCGCAGTTATAAGGGACCAAGAAATAGTAAAACAAAATATATATAATGGAAAAAAAAACAAGAAAAATGGGCAACATCTGATAAGAAAAAGCAACATATCAAGAAGAGAAAACATAAGAATAATTGGATTGAGAACTATGATCACAAAAAGACCCTTGGCACAATATACAAGAAATAATTAAAGAAAATTGTCATGAAGTGATAGAACAAAAGGAGAAAGTAGAAATAGAAGAGGAAAAAAATCTATTAACCATGACGTCAATGAGATTCACAAGGAAAACATATAGGAATATTATTGCTAAATTTCAAACCTCAAATGAAAGAGAAAATTTTACAAGCAACAACAACAAATAAAATATTATGGAGCTACAGTTAAACTTGTATAGTATGTATCAGCAGCTAAAATAAAAGACTATAGGTCTTGAAGAATTATATATTGACATTCAAAAGAACTAGCATTGCAGCCAAAAATGTAACCAGTAAAATTAAGTGTAATAATGAATGAAAAAAAAAAGACATTTATGTAACTGGCAGATGGTTAGGTTTTTGTCTCAAACAGATCTGAATTTAATAAAAAAAAATTAAGAAAATGAAAGACTAAATTTAAGGAACTCATAAGGACAAACTGTTTTATGCTTTATACATCCTGTAGTGTGTGGAAATATAAACCATGTGTATAAAATTAACATTAGTAATTAAGTAGACTTAAAAAAAAAAGACTGAGATAGAGCAAAACCATCCAGGGGAAAAAAATAATAATTATGCTATATGAATGAGCTATAAGAGTTAGAAATAAAACAAATTAAATGCAAGAGCACAGTAGATATTCTGAAAACATATTCACCATAGGAATTTGTTAATGATATAATTATGCATACATGCATACACACATGTGCATTTTGCACACATACATGCAAGTACATACACATATGCATATACACATATATACATAAAGCATATACATATTCAGACACACAAACACACACATGCATACATATATACAAAGAAGTTTATAACATCCTCCAAAATCTATAAAGTACAGGTTGGGGTAGGGATAAGATGGGGTATAGAAAAGTATTTAAATTAACAGGAGTGGGATAAAATGTACAGATACATGGGAAAGGGATAGAGAGGGAGGGAATGAGTGACATAGGAAAAGGTAGGGTACAGAAATTTTTTTAGATTAATGGAAGTGGATAAGGTGTGTATATTAATGGGAATGTAATAAATAGGGAGGTAAAAGAAGGGGGGGGAAGATAATAAAGAGGTGGAAGGGTAATGGGGACGCTAAGTAACAGCAAAGTAAGTTAAGAGGTAGAAATAAAGTAGAAGAGTTAGCAGGGATAGTAAAAAAGAGATACACACAAATATAATAACAATGACCAGGAGCATAATTTCTTAGGAAAAAAAAAAGTAGGGGTAGTAATCATTGATCTCAGACAAATTCAAACTTTAAAAAAAGATTCAATCAGGAGAGATATCTTCATTATATATCAGTCATATTATTATTGTTTTTGATATTTGTCTATATATGAGTGTATATATATATATAGGTGTATATGTGTGTTTATGTCTGTAGTAGTATGCAAATATACATGTGTACTTAATTATATCCATGCTTTTCTGTAACCTGCTTACGGAAAATATGGGTGAGGAAAGGAAGAAAAAAGAATAAAGTATAAAGCACACAATAGAGAACAAAGGAAAACCTACAAGGAAGCAAAAGATGGACAGTTATGAACACAATGTCTTCTACCATCATACGTGTTTCCTTGAAATGCAAATTTATTGTTACATAGTTGAATCTTCCCTTGATGTTCTGCTGAGCACATTGCACTGTTTTGTTTTAAATATTTTTTCTGTTTTTCTTTTTCATTTTGTTTTTTCTTATTTTTCATTTAAATTTAAAATGCATAAATACATTTAAAAGAAAGAAGAAAAAAAAAACTATGATGATGATCATGATGGTGATGAAAATGATGAAGAAGTCTATTGTATTGGAGTGAGTGGAGTGTACTCCAGCACATGTTATGCCAGCACAGGCCATGCCCCAGCAACCAGGACCAATCCTTATGTTCATCCAAATCAGTAGTGGCAGTACGTGCTTTCAGAGTTCTCAGAACACCATTGAGAAGGAAGTTAAAAGAAAACTGTTTGGTTCTGCACACATATATTATATCTAAGATATACTGTAACCTATTTAACATGTATAAAACTGCTTGCCATCTGGGGGAGGGGGTGAAGGGAGAGAGGGGAAAAATTGGAACAGAAGGGAGTGCAAGGGATAATGTTGTAAAAAATTACCCTGCCATGGGTTCTGTCAATAAAAAGTTATTAAAAAAAAAAGAGAGAGAGAGAGAAGGAAGTTAAGCAACTGATCAGAAGGACATCACAGGGTCCATTGCTGGCAGTGGTACAGGATTCTGTTTGATTATCCACACTTGGATGCAGATTTCACTATGGATTCATAGTCTCAGGGTGAAGAGAAAGACTAGACCCCCAGAGCCTGTGGCTGTAGGATATTGAGACCCTAGTTATAGTCATAGGGTGAAAATACGATTTATGGCCACTTACAGGCCAGGAAAATTGTATGCACGTTTCTTCTTAGATTTTACTACCTTGAAAAAAATGACAGCTTACAAACCCCAAAGAACTTAGTTCTGAAAACAACTGTACAAATAATTTTGAAGCTTGAGACAGTATCAGTACAAATCCAGTATCAGAGCCCAACATTAATATAAAATTAAAAGTTAAAAAAAAATGACTAGAAAAACGTGTCAATAACAAAAAAGATCCTGACCATAGAAAATTATTGTGGTAAGAGGGAAAACAAAAATATAATTCAGAAGAAGAGAACAAACTCCAAACTGTTACATACAAAACTTCAAAGAAGGCTGTGAATTAGTCTCATAAACCAAAATAATTTCTACAAGAACTCAAAAACATTTTAAAAATTAAGTGAGAGATGTAAAGGAAAAATTAGAAAAAATTAAGTGATATAAGAAAAACCACGGGGGAAAAAGTCAACACCTTGGTAAAGGAGGAATAAAAATCTTTGGAAGAAATTTCTTTTCCCAGAATGTTCTCAGAAAAACCTGGAAAAACTTGTTTGAATTGATACAATGTGAAATGAGAAGAATCGGGAAAACATTGCACATATTAACAGAAATATTTGATGTTTATCATTTGTGAATAATTGAGTTATTCTCAGCAATGCGATACAATACTATTCTGAAGGCCTTACAATGAAAAATGCTGTTAATATCCAAAAAAAACCAAAATGAACTGATGAAGTCTAACTGGATATCAAAGTAGAGCTGTTTCTTTTACTTTCTTTATTTTCCTTGCTTTTGTCAGTTCTTTTTTCTTTCACAACATGACTAATATGGAAATATGTTTAGCATGATTGCACTTATATAATTTGTGTCAAATTGCTTGCTTCTTAATGATGATGAGGGGAGGGAAGGAAATTGGAACTCAGAGTTTATAAGAATAAGTGTAAATTTTTATATGTAATTGGAAGAAAATAAAGTATCAAAAATGAAAAACAAAAATTTCAAATACATATAGTTTTACCAAACATGGTGTTGCTGAGCTTTGTATGAATATTTCTGACCCTTTCAGAGTTTTCTTGGCAAAAAAAGGGGAGTGGTTTTTACCATGTTGTTCTTTGGAACTTTTGATAAGGAATCTGACGCAGAGTAAAATGACATGAGTCACAAATCTAGTATCTGAGACGAGATTTGAACTCAGATCCTCATGATTTAAATTTTAGCATTCTATCCATATGTGCCACTTAGCTGCCCACCTACAGATTTTGAAAAGATATTTCATACAATCAGTCATCATGATTGTATGAAATCATACAATTTCATGTATGGAAATGGAATGGAATGAATGTATGAAAGATAGATGATATTGATATAGATGACATGAATGATAGATGAATAAGTGGATAAATGGCTGCATGTATGAATACATGAATGAAAAAATCCATCTCTTACTATTTGCCAAGCACTTTGCTAAGTGTTTGGTATACTCACAGAAAAACTGTTCATGATTTCCTGGAGCTCATTGTCTAATAGATGCAAAACACAAATATGTGAGAATTCAGCTTCAGAATGGAAAGATAAATCTAAAGGCAGATAACAAGGGCCAGGAGACTCTATACTATATCAGTTGGTCAAAGATTGGAGAATGTAGTGTCAGAGCTAAAGCAAGGTCAGAAGGTTTTAGGACAGTGGTAAGTTTAGTGGGAAGACTTGAAGGCCTTCCATCTTGATTGTTGGTAATGCCTTACCTATCCAATTTCTATGAATAATCACATCCTCTATTCTTGATGAAGGATTAGCTTTTTGAATTGAATATTGGGGAATGCAGAAGAGAAATAACTTACTGAAAGTCATCCAGGTAAGAAATGGTAAAGTTGAGATTCATGCTCATATCCTCTGATTCATAATCATGTAGTCCTAACATTGATCTTCTACACATTAGCATACTTTCCTAAGATCTAGGATAACTATTTCAAATGTTTCATTAAGCAATGATGGGCTATAGAGAAAATGTTTTGGTGCAAGATTTAGAGGCTGCATTTTTCTAAATATTTGCATTAAAAAACTGAAGAGAATAAATGATTAACTCCTTCAGATATAATAATGGCTAAAAATCCCTACTATTTGCTAACAGTTTTTCTCATTATAACATTTTAAAACAAGGAATTAAAAATAATATTGTTTTTATTATATATATATGGAAATTAATATGAATAGGAATATGACCTTAAAATAAAAAGATATTTATGAATCACCATGTCCAAGGACCCAAAACAATCCCTTGACTCAAGGCTCAGGATTTTACCCACTATACAATCTGGCTTCATTAAGACTCATTACATGATTTGGACTTTGAGCCAGAAGACCTTTTCTCTCATTAAAAAAAAATGAACTATGGTCTGGGAGAACAACTATCTCCAGAGAGCTTAAAACGGTAAGAATCATTTCTTCTAAAGAGAAGTGATCAGTGATTTCATCTAAAATTTATTTTTACAAGGCAAGTAGACCTCTTTCACAAAGTTCTGGGGTACTGTAATACTTAAGGGAAAAGAATCATGGATTTATAGAAAAGAGTGTTGAATTTGCAGTCATGAGAACATTGGGTTCAAATCTTCATTTTGACACATAATATCTGTAGAATTTGGAACAAAGTCATCCAGGCTAAGTCTTAGTCTCCTCATCTGTAAAATCAAACTACTTCAAGATCCTAAGATCTGGCACAATAATGTACATAAAACATTTTGCCAACATTAAAATAGCTTATGGACGTAAGTTAAATACCTTTTTTATTTTCATTACTGAGAAACAAGGAATTGAATAATTTTTAATATTGAGAAAGGTAAGTTTGAGCTCTCTTGTTGTCTGAAATTTAAATTCTTTGATTTGAAAGGGATCATTTTATATGACATTCATGATAATTCCCACCTTCATCAATAAAGATATGAATATTTTTAAGGAGACATTCTTTTGATTTCTATCACCGATTTCCTTGAAGTATATTCCATAATAATCACAGCTCTGATCCAAAATATGTAGAAAGTTTAGTGACTGAACTTCCACTATTCCAAATTGTTTCTTAAAATACTTATATTAATTAACTACTCCATCAATAGGGTATTTTTGTTCTTCTTATCTAACTGAACCTCTCAAATTGATTATTTCTAAACTTTTTCAAAAACAATTTGCAGGATATTACATAAAGACAGAATTTTAATCATCTTCATTTTATTAGTATTAGTGACTTGTTTTGGTGATTACTAATCAATTCTAATTTTTATTTTCTTAAGATTTAACGTAATAACTATTGGAAATATATATTAGTATTGTCTATTTTTGCCAACCTTATGTTTTATCTGTATTTAAAATTAGACTTTTATAATAAATGTGGTATATATTTCCAGTGAGCGATCTTTAAAAAATTCTTATTGCACTAAATTACCTTTGTACTGTAAATATATAATTAAGATTATCCAATTTGTTTTATGAACTTTTCTTTCATTATTTATGAATAAATATTAAATATTTTTGGGATAGGAATTCTCAACTTGGGGTCAAGATAACTGAGGTTCCAATTCTTATAAAGCATATGATAAATAAAGGTTTTGTATTTTTATTATTTAACTTAGGTTTTACTTACATTAATATCAGTCACCCTAAAGTGAGTTTTGTGCTTAGATTATGATAGAGTGTTTGAAATTCCTCACAAGTAAGAAGTTGATTGGAGAATTATAATATTCTCAGAAAAAAAGGAGATAGAATGCTGATTTATTTCTTTTGTTGATTCTAAATAAGAATTTTCTACTTAATAACTCAGTTTATTGTTTCAAAGAGTCTTTCCTGACATCAATTCAAGAAGTTTTCATTAAACTAATATAGATGAATACATAATATATATATATATATTAGTATTAGATGGGTAGATAAATTATTAAAAATATTATTAGATATAAAAATACATTAACAAACTTCTATTTGAATACACATGTGAATATATATGTAGGTATATAAACATACAAATATATGTGACTATTCATAAATATAAAAGTGCATAATATACATGTACATGCGCACGTGTGTATATGCTAGAAAGTTTGTTAAAAAATCTTAGTGATATTCTCTAATAATAGAAAATGGCAAGATGTCTTAAATTTTTAAATGTTCTTTCCCCTTCCTCTGGTATTCTTTGCTATGGAGATTTACCATAGAGTATTACAGAAAAATGCGCAGTAAATAGTTGAAAATATATAGAAAGATGGGTATCAAAATAATGCTTTAGAATCAGTGATGAGTTAGAACCAGAAGGTACAATAACATAATAATCCCAGCTCACAAAAAGTATTGTCTTCAGTTATTAGTATGTTATCATAGTCACTATTTCTTTTTTTTACTGTTAATTTATTATTATTATTATTATAGCTTTTTATTTATAAAATATATCCATAGATAATTTTTCAGCATTGACATTTGCAAACCTTTTGTTCCAGTTTTTCCCCTCACTCCCTCCCCCAGATGGCAGGTAGACCAATACATAGTAAATATGTTAAAGTATATGTTAAATACAATCATATTCAGTATTTCTAATAGATTTTATGGACATAAGGACATCTTGAAATATTTAAGAAAATAAAATGTTACATCTATTCTGAAAGTAGAGGAGGAGATGGAAACTGTATCCTGCATATAAGCTCAACTTTGATTCATGGGGAAATTGTAAGACATACTATTATAGGAGCATGCATTGAACACATTGCATTAGGTGCCATTTTCAAACAGATCATAGTTTCATTATAAAGAGGTTGCAATTTACTATCTGTTTTTAATAGATGTAATTAATAAACCAGTAGATGAGGGACATGCTATAGATAGAATTTACTTACATTTAACAAAAAGTTTGACAAACTCTAAATGTATAATTAACATTTGAATGTTTTCCTTAAAAAGGGTAAAGATAGACATAAGCTAAATAAATTCATTTTCATAAAAGTCCTTTCATAAAGAACTACTTTGTGTAGTCACAAATTAGTATATTAATATAATAATAAGAAGAAGATTATGACTGGAAGAGGATGATTTTTCTCTGAAATTCATCAAATAATGATGACATTAATATCGATTTTGTGCTACTGCATATATCAATTTAATTTTATAATTTTCAAACTTTTATTAGATATACTGTCAAATAATGTCACTATTAATTTGAAGATAATAAGTTTTGTTAATATCCACACAGAACACAAAAGCAAGCTGAAGCACAGAAAATTAAGATTTGACCCTGGCTACATCATTTCTCTGTGATAGAACCAGAAACATAATTCAAGGCTAGTCAAGGCTCATTCCTTGATAGAAGAATAGAAAATATGACAGTATGTACAAAGTCAGGTATTGTCTTTGGTATATTTCTTGGCCTAGCCATACACTTCTAAAAGTGGAAGGGATCTCAGAAGTCACCCATCACATTATATATGACCCAAAGATGTTAAATTATTTTTTAAATTATAGATAATAAAATTAGTGCTGAACTTTGAACCTGTGTTCAAAATCTACACTCAGTTTTGATATAACATGTTTCCACATTAAACAATTCAAGCTGACTAGAGAGCTTATATTTTGGATGCAGGAGGGTTTTTAGATTTAAAAAAAGTTTGCTTAGCATTTTCATCCGTTGTGTGTCTTCTTGGCACCTATCATTCTAAAAGAACCTAGAACCCTACTAATACTGTCTCATTACTACCACTGCCTATAAGAAATAGTTATTTGGGGGGTATATTCTAGTTCGTTCTCAAATTGAAATATATCAATTATGTCTCATTTTTTCTACCACACATAGTTCAGGTGGATGTTGCAGTAGGAATGAGCTGAACAATATTCCACAAAAAAGTGGGAAAGGAGAATACAGCCTAGTGAATGAAAAGATACTATAATGGGATAACTACCACTACTGAATGAATCTCTAAATATCTAAATAAGAAATTTTAAGTATCAAGTAATTGAGGAGATATTTTGGATAATACATATTACTGAAGTCATGTGATAGAGGCTTTTTTTTTTCATCTTACAAATTTTTTAAGCAGCAAATTCTGCAGGACACAGTACAAGAGAGAAAAGAGTGTATATGACACGACTTTTGCTCTTAAGATACCTACAAGACAGTAGGAGGCACAAAATATACATGTGGAAAAGAATGTCCAGGTTAAGCAGAGGGCATTTGATAAATAAATGAACCATGTCTGGGATCCTATAATATGATCATTCAAGAAAGCAAGGGAATATAAAGTTTGAAGAAGAAATAGCCTGGCTTTTAGAAGAATGATAGGATTCAGATGAGCTGAGAAGATTGGGAAAAGCTTTCTATTGGGGAAAATAATAGCATGATAAATGGTGGCAGATTGAATGGTACAAAATAGTAAGGGAGTCTTTGTAAGAATTATGTATCTTTTTTTTCTATTCTATTTCTTTCATGAATGATATAATTCTGTTGTTAGAAAAAAGAAATATTAGGGATGATGTTAAATGTTTTTCCTTTTCATATTGAGGTTAAGGAATATTTTATAGTTTTACTACATGTCCTTATCTTTGCTTATTTCTATCAAAATATTAAAGAAATGTAGTCATAAAAGTTTAGTATGGTTCTTGGCATATGGGAAGCACCTCAAAATCATTTAATGAGTGATTTTGGCTTTTTCTCTAAAATTACAGAATATTTGGAAAGATTTGTCATAAAATGTTGAGAAGGGAAATTAAAATGTAATATTAAATATGGGAGGAATATTTCTGATCATAATATCTAACCTTCTCTTCTTTCCTAAAAAGGAAACTGAAAACATAATAGAAAGTTATTGACTAGTCTTCAATTCATTTTTTTTTTTTTTGCAGGCAGATGACCCAATGGCAAGAGACAATCTCACAATTGTGGTAGAATTCATTCTCCTGGGATTTTCTGACCTTCCCAACCTCCAAGGGTTTCTCTTTGCAGTTTTCTTTATTATCTATATAAGTATACTTATAGGAAATGGCCTCCTCATTATCATAACCAAGATTGACCCAAGCCTCCAAACACCAATGTATTTTTTCCTTGGGAACTTTTCTTTTTTGGAAATCTGTTATACATCAGTCACTCTGCCCAGAATGCTGGCAGATCTCTGGACCCAGAAGAGAACTATTTCATTCCTGCAATGCGCTGTACAAACTTGTTCCCTTTATGTTCTAGGAGTGGCAGAGTGCTTGCTCCTGGCTGTGATGGCATATGATCGTTACGTAGCCATCTGTAAGCCTCTCTACTATCCTCTGATTATGAATCGCAGAATTTGCATCCAACTAGTGGTGGTGTCCTGGATCATTGGAGTCCCGGTACTGGTAGAGGAGACATATCAGATTTTCTGTCTCAATTTTTGTGGTCCTAATAAACTTAATCACATTTTCTGTGATGCTCCACCATTGCTGGAATTGGCTTGTGGGGACACATATAAAAGAGAGATCTCTGTCCATGTTGCTGCATTGGCATTTGTCATAATTCCCTTTCTGTTGATCCTCACATCCTATGTCAAAATTATCATTACCATCCTGAGACTTCCTTCAACCTCAGGGAGATGCAAAGCCTTTTCCACCTGTTCTTCCCACCTCATTGTTGTAGGCTTATTCTATGGGTCTGGTAGTATTGTGTATTTGAGGCCAAAATCCCATCACTCTACAGGATCAGTCAAAGTGTTTGCTCTTTTCTATACCACTGTGACCCCAGTGTTTAACCCCCTTATATATAGCCTGAGAAATAAAGATGTCATTGCTGCACTGAGAAAACTATGTCCTAAGTTAATCAGGTCAGAGAATCATGAGCAAAATGTATAAACTGTGCTTTTATTTTACTTTATTTTACTTCATAGTTCCTATGAAAACATATAACTGCTTATTTTTCCATTTCAATAAAAATGTGCATAAATGAAAGTCAATTGAGAGGCTGTTTTTGAAAAATATAAGAACCTGCCAAAGGTGTCTGTTTTCTTATGCTAGATTGTGAAAGAGCTGAACAAATTGCTGTTACTTATTTTTTTTTAAATACTAAGACACCTTGAGTGTGATAATATTATTATTTTTACTACTGACCTAATGTCATATGTATTTACATCTTTTCAAAAAAGATCAATTTAATTATGTATTTGGGAGAAAAAAGAGAGAAGGGGAAAAAAAGACAGAGACAAAGACGGAGACATAGAGACATAGACACAGACAGAGAAAGAAAGAGGGGTAAGGGCGGGAGGGAAAGAGGGAAGAAAGGAAAGAGGGAGAGAGAAAAGAAGAGGGAGAGAGAGAGAGGGAGAAAGGAATAAAAAGAGAGAGGTAAGGAGGCAAAGAGAGAGCGATGAAAAGAGAGAGCGCAGAAAGGAAAGAGGGAAGGAGGAAGAGAGAGATTCAGGCAGACATGCAGAGACAAAGAATGACAGTCTCAGAAACTAAAATTTAAAAAAGCATAGAGACAGATAAAGAAATCAGAGAAAGAGACTCCAAGAGTTTAAATTGCCATATATCTTCACCGTAGTGATAGTAAGTTGTTTTGATTATTATAGGAATTATGCTTTTTTTTTTTAACACAAATCAATCAATCTTTTCATTTAAAAATTATCCCTTTCCGCATGGTTTAAAATATTCTGAAATAGTGGGAAATGTTTTTCCTCCAAGAGTGTATTCTGGGTCTCTTGACAATATTTAAGACTCAAAAGACATAACATTAAATGAGAAAAGTTCATTTTATACAAATATCAAGAAATAAGAATGAATGGCTCTAGGATTATGATTGATAGTGCAACCTTTTCTTCATCTTTAAGAATTAAATTCATAGAATATTAAATTTATAAAATGTGTGGAGTGTGTTTATGACAATTTGCATTGGAAAAGAACTCATCCACTGGTGATGAAAGTTCATTTTTTTTCACAAATATTTTACTAAAACATGTTCATTAGTTGTTGTAATAGGGTTCATAGTCAAATACAATTCAAAGCAGCCCATTTCCTGTAAAGGATTGAAACTCTGAGTTGATGCACTGAGGTCGGACAACCAAGCACTTAAGGCTAATGGCCAATTAGACAATACTCTATTAGCATATGTTTGGAAAATGGCCCTTCCCACTGTTCTCTATTGGTTCAATCTTTTGGTGTATACAAAGAATTGTGGGAAAGATTAGGGGGTGAGTAAAACAAGTCAGAGTCACTTTGGTGGTACACAAAGAGAAGAAAGGTCATGGAGATCCTGTGTCCATCCTATTCACTTTTACCCCTAAAGACCAAGAATAAAGACCAAGGACTTTTGCTTATCCTGATTCCGGCTGATTTTAAGGCATCCAGGGTGCCATCTCAGTCTTCACAATTTCCCTTCTGAATATTCATTTTTATGAGATTTCTCCATTGTATCAAGCTTAAATTTGTTTCTCTTCAATTCTAACCTTTCCTTTATCCATAATATTATAGAGAATCTTCAAATGCTTTTACAATCCTCTTTCCCTCATATGCAAGACTTTCAAATTCAAGAGAATTATTCAACTTTTAACTCTTCTCTATTTTAATCATCCCTATATCTAAAATCTCAAATTCTGAATTGTATGGTAGATTTTATATAGTTAAAGCTTTTATTGCCATAACATTTCACTTTTTTGCATGAATTTTCTGACAACAAAACTATTCAGATACTTCTTTATCTCACTTTTTAAAACTAATCTGTTTCTAATTACACCTCAAATACACAGACATGGACATACACATACATACATATATGCACAAGCATACAGAAATGCATATACTTGTATATATGTGTGTGTATATATATGTATATATATGCACCAATGTTGTTCATAAAGCTTTTTTAATCACAACACAAGCTTAAATGCATCCTTAAAATTTCATTATTGGCTCAAATATCTGAATATATCTTCTATTTTTCCCATTGCATCTGCTGATTTCACCCTTTACTTCTTAGACCACTGAGTATCTTCTCATTTTGAACAAAAGTGTGACGTGATCGAATAACTCCAGCATCTTCCTGTGTTTAATCTAAAGATGCAATCACAATAAAAACCATGTCTACTTTCATTTCTATCACAACATGATGCTTGAGATTAAAAATAAGATAGTGGTATAAGTTCATTTAAAATCTAGTTCCTATCTATCTGTCTACCTATCTTCTATCTATCTACACATATTTGTGTGTATGCATATATGTATATGTGTCTAGAGAGAGATAAATTTGTTAAAGTAAAATAAGGAGATAAGAAAATTTTCAGAATTTCAGTTCCCCAAAACAAAACACCAATAGGAACATTTGTTAGTCTATTTTACATGTAATTTGGGGGAAGAAGAGGGGGAGTGGCAAACCTATGTACCAAGAATATATATGTACATTCACATAGCACATCTGTGTATGTGTATATGTAGACATATAGCATAAGGGTATATAACAGCAGTCAGGTGGTCCAGTGAATAGAGTGCCAAGCCTGTAGTCAGACTCATTTTTTTCAGGCTCAGATACTTAATAGATATATGACCCTGAACAAGTCTCTTAACCAAGTCTGTTTCTTCAATTTCCACCGCTATACAATGAATTCGAAAAGAAAATGGCAAATTATACCAGTATTTTGGACAAGAAAGCTCAAATTTTTTTTGTATATTTACATACAGAAAAATACATTTGTGTATATGAATATATAGATTTGTTTTAGAAGATGATAGACATGTCAATATACATATATGAATTCATATTGTGTATATTTATGGATATATAATCTATGGTATAATATGTATCAATGTAAACACAATATATATATATATATATGTATATATATGTATATATATATACATATATATATATATATATATATATATATATAGTTTTTATTGTTGTTTCATTATTTAGTCATGGCTGACTCTTTGTGACATCATAAACTACTCTCTGGGATTATCTTAGCAAAAGTACTGGGGTTGTTTCATATTTCTTTCTCCAATGTGTCCCCATTGTACATATGAGGATCTGATATAGTCTTTGAGGTCATATTTTAACTCAGATCTTCCTATCTGGGTTTAGTTCTCTATCCACTGTACCACCTAACTGCCATTAATATGCATATATATATATGTGGGTAGTTAGATAGACAAATAGATAAGTGCATTAACATGAACATCTATTATAAATACATAACTGTATATATATGCAAACACTCTTATGGAAGTATATTTATGCTTATATATGAGTCTATATAATATGTTGTGTAAATAACAGATATACACTAAATATAATATACATGCATATTTATGTGAACACACACATATATATATATATATATATATATATTAGATATGTAATATACTACATATAGTACATCTATATCTAGATAGGCAAATTTATTATGTACTACATATAGTACATCTATATTTAGCTAGGTAAATTTACTATGTATAAAATGTACACCACTACATATATCTTATGTTTGTATGTACACAAATACATTGTATATATACATACATATATTAACACATATATAGTATACTATATGCAAGATACAGAGTATAAATACTTAATGTACTTTAAAATATGTCACAACATATATAGCATATATGCTATATATGAAATATACTGTAAATAAAATATTCAGTAAAATACAGATGGGTATGTTTATATGTATATGTAGGGTTCTGTATATGTGTATATATATGTATGTTGATATATTCCTGTATACATATATACTGCAGTATACTAAGTATAATTTTTGTATATATTTATATTCCAAGTGTTATATTATAGATATGTGTAGTTATGAATACAATGCAATGATGCTGATATATACTCTATATTTATCAATAGTGCTCATGTAATGTATAATGTGTATACAATATCTTATGTGTAGACAGTAAAAAAAAAGAATTTGTAATCCTCATGAAAAGAATCATATGTGATCTCATGTTATCGCAGGCATTTAGTGAAATGAAACCCATAATTTAGTATGGCTGTATGAAGATATTTGTTGTTATTCATCTTTCATTCTTGAAGAGGACCAATGACATCAAAAGTATGATGCCTTGACTTGCAAAAAAATAAAACTGAATTTAATTAAGGTAGAACTATGCAAAGTCATCGGGCTCACTCCGTCTTACAAGGTCATTAGAATCAGGTGCCAAGACAGATCAGAATGACTGATGACTCAGGAAAAAATAGAATTGTTAAAATGTTACGTGCATATTAATAAATGTAAGAATCAGAAAGGGTGAGCATGACAATATATGTACATGAGATACATGAAGAAATAAAGGCATTATTGGACCATACTGTAGATTACATAGACAAAAACAGGAAAACAGGTCATAATTCTTAAAAAAAATGGATTTATTATATTAGAAATAAAGGATTTCAATCATCCAAATGTTAACATCTATTGACTCTCTTCTCTGTCTGTGTCTTATTCTCCTCTCTCTCTCTCTCTCTCTGGTTCCTTTGGGTCTAACTCTATTTCTGTCTCTATCTCTCTATGTCTATCTGTCTTTCTCTCTGTGTTTCTCTGTCTGTCTGTCTCTGTCTGTCGCTGTGTGTGTATATATATATATTATGTATGTATATAGATAAATAGATATAGATATAGATAAATATCTCTATCTCTATCTCTATATCTATATATCTGTCTTTCTCTGTATCTCCCTCTATTTCTCTCTATCTCTTCACTAGCAGAATGACAGAAATCAGGATATCTTATATATAAGTTAGTAAGACAACAAAGGGCAATCAGTAAGGTCAAAAGATTTTAGGACACAGATTTTAGGTAAAGCAAGTATTAAGTTCAGGGATTCCTCCCATCTTGATTAGTTAATTGATGATGCATTGCCCATCCAACTGTTGCGAATAATCTCATCTTCTATTCTTTTTTTTTTCTTTTTTTTCTTTTTAAAATTTGTTCTTTTTTTTTATTTTTATTTAATAGCCTTTTATTTACAGGATATATACATGGGTAACTTTACAGCATTAACAATTGCCAAACCTCTTGTTCCAATTTTTCACCTCTTAGCCCCCCCCACCCCCTCCCCTAGATGGCAGGATGACCAGTAGATGTTAAATATATTAAAATATAAATTAGATACACAATAAGTATACATGACCAAAACGTTATTTTGCTGTAGAAAAAGAATCAGACTCTGAAATATTGTACAATTAGCTTGTGAAGGAAATCAAAAATGCATGTGTGCATAAATATAGGGATTGGGAATTCAATGTAATGGTTTTTAGTCATCTCCCAGAGTTCTTTTTCTGGGCATAGCTATCAGTTCATTACTGCTCCATTAGAAATGATTTGGTTGATCTCGTTGCTGAGGATGGCCTGATCCATCAGAACTGGTCATCATATAGTATTGTTGTTGAAGTATATAATGATCTCCTGGTCCTGCTCATTTCACTCAGCATCAGTTCATGTAAGTCTCTCCAGGCCTTTCTGAAATTATCCTGTTGGTCATTTCTTATAGAACAGTAATATTCCATAATATTCATATACCACAATTTATTCAGCCATTCTCCAACTGATGGACATCCATTCAGTTTCCAGTTTCTAGCCACTACACAAGGGCTGCCACAAACATTCGATGACAATACAGGTCCCTTTCCCTTCTTTATAATCTCTTTGGGATATAATCCCAGTAGTAACACTGCTGGATCAAAGGGTATGCACAGTTTGATAACTTTTTGAGCATAGTTCCAAACTACTCTCCAAAATGGTTGGATTCGTGCACAAGTCCACCAACAATGCATCAATGTCCCAGTTTTCCCGCATCCCCTCCAACAATCATCATTATTTTTTCCTGTCATCTTAGCCAATCGGACAGGTGTGTAGTGGTATCTTAGAGTTGTCTTAATTTGCATTTCTCTGATTAATAATGACTTGGAGCATCTTTTCATATGACTAGAAATAGTTTCAATTTCTTCATCTGAGAATTGTCTGTTCATATCCTTTGACCATTTTTCAATTGGAGAATGGCTTGATTTTTTATAAATTAGAGTTAATTCTCTATATATTTTGGAAATGAGGCCTTTATCAGAACCTTTGACTGTAAATATATTTTCCCAGTTTATTGCTTCCCTTCTAATCTTGTCTGCATTAGTTTTGTTTGTACAAAAACTTTTCAGTTTGGTATAATCGAAATTTTCTATTTTGTGATCAGTAATGATCTCTAGTTCTGCTTTGGTCATAAAGACCTTCCCCTTCCACAGGTCTGAGAGGTAAACTATCCTATGTTCCTCTAATTTATTAATAATTTCATTCTTTATGCCTAGGTCATGAACCCATTTTGACCTTATCTTGGTGTACGGCGTTAAGTATGGATCAATGCCTAGTTTCTGCCATATTAGTTTCCAATTTTCCCAGCAATTTTTATCAAACAGTAAGTTCTTATCCCAAAAGCTGGGATCTTTGGGTTTGTCAAAGACTAGGTTGCTATATTTGTTGACTGTTTTATCCCTTGAACCTAATCTATTCCACTGATCAACTAATCTATTCCTTAGCCAATACCAAATAGTTTTGGTAACTGCTGCGCTATAATATAATTTTAGATCTGGTACAGCTAAGCCACCATCATTTGATTTTTTTCATTAATTCCTTGAAATTCTTGATCTTTTGTTTTCCATATGAACTTTGTTGTTATTTTTTCTAGGTCATTAAAATAGTTTTTTGGGAGTCTGATTGGTATAGCGCTAAATAAATGGATTAGTTTAGGTAATATTGTCATCTTTATTATATTTGCTCGCCTTATCCAAGAGCATTTAATATTTTTCCAATTGGTTAGATCAGACTTAATTTGTGTGAAAAGTGGTCTGTAATTTTGCTCATAAAGTTTCTGATTTTCCCTTGGCAGATAGATTCCTAAATATTTTATATTATCAGTAGTTACTTTAAATGGAATTTCTCTTTGTAACTCTGACTGTTGGATTTTGTTAGTGATATATAAGAATGCTGATGACTTATGTGGGTTTATTTTATAACCAGCAACTTTGCTAAGGTTGTGGATTATTTCTAATAACTTTTTAGCAGAATCTCTGGGGTTCTCTAAGTATACCATCATGTCATTGGCAAAGAGTGATAATTTGGCTTCCTCATTGCCTATTCTTATTCCTTTAATCTCTTTCTCAGCTCTTATTACTATAGCTAGCATTTCTAATACAATATTAAACAGTAACGGTGATAGTGGGCAACCTTGTTTCACTCCAGATCTTATTGGGAATGGTTGCAGTTTGTCTCCATTACATATGATGCTTACTGATGGTTTTAAATAGACGCTGCTGATTATTTTAAGGAAAAGTCCATTTATTCCTATACTCTCAAGTGTTTTTAATAGGAATGGATGTTGGATTTTATCAAATGCTTTTTCTGCATCTATTGAGATGATCATATGGTTTTTATTAATTTGGTTATTAACATGGCCAATTATATTGATAGTTTTCCTAATATTGAACCAGCCCTGCATTCCTGGTATAAATCCTACTTGATCATAGTGTATTATCTTGGAGATGATTTTCTGTAGTCTTTTTGCTAATATCTTATTTGAGATTTTAGCATCAATATTCATTAGGGAGATTGGTCTATAATTTTCTTTCTCTGTTTTCAAAATACCTGGTTTAGGTATCAGTACCATGTCTGTGTCATAGAAGGAATTTGGTAGGACTCCTTCATTCCCTATTTTATCAAATAATTTATATAGCATTGGGGTCAATTGTTCTTTAAATGTTTGGTAAAATTCACATATAAATCCATCTGGTCCTGGGGATTTTTTCTTAGGGAGTTGTTTAATTGCCTGTTCTATTTCTTTTTCTGAAATGGGACTATTCAAGCAATTTACTTCCTCCTCTGTTAGTCTGGGAAGTCTTTATTTTTGGAGGTAGTCATCCATTTCACTTAGGTTATCAAATTTATTGGCATAAAGTTGAGCAAAATAAGTCCTTATTATTTCTCTAATTTCCTCTTCATTGGTGGAAAGTTCTCCCTTTTCATTTTTAAGACTACTAATTTCACTTTCCTCCCTCCTTTTTCTAATCAGATTTATCAAAGTCTTATCTATTTTATTGGCTTTTTCATAGAACCAACTCTTAGTTTTATTAATTAGTTCAATAGTTTTTTTACTTTCAATATTTTTAATTTCTCCTTTTAATTTTAGAATTTCCAATTTAGTATTTGATTTGGGGTTTTTAATTTCTTCTTTTTTTAGTTTTTTTAGTTGCAAGCCCAATTCATTAATCTTTTCTTTCTCTGTTTTATTCAAGTAAGCCTCTAAGGATATAAAATTCCCTCTTATTACCGCTTTGGCTGCATCCCACAAATTTTGGTATGATGTCTCATCATTGTCATTATCTTGAGTAAAATTATTAATTGTATCTATAATTTGCTGCTTCACCCAATAATTCTTTAAGATGAGATTGTTTAGTTTCCAATTACTTTTTGGTCTATTTCCCCCTAACTTTTTGTTGAATGTAGTTTTTATTGTATCATGATCTGAAAAAGCATTTACTATTTCTGCTTTCTTGCATTTAATTTTGAGGTCTTTATGTCCTAATATATGGTCAATTTTTGAATAGGTTCCATGAACTGCTGAGAAGAAATTATATTCCCTTCTATCTCCATTCAATTTTCTCCAAAGATCCAACATACCTAATTTTTCTAATATTCTATTTACTTCTTTAATTTCTTTCTTATTTGTTTTGTGGTTTGATTTGTCTGATTCTGAGAGTGCAAGGTTGAGATCTCCTACTATTATAGTTTTGTTGTCTATTTCTTCTTGCAACTCTCTTAACTTCTCCTTTAGGAAGTTGAGTGCTATACCACTAAGTGCATATATGTTTAATATTGATATTGCTTCGTTGTTTATGCTACCCTTTAGCAGGATGTAGTTTCCTTCCTTATCTCTTTTAATTAGATCAATTTTTACTTTTGCTTGATCTGAGATAAGGATGGCTACCCCTGCTTTTTTGACTTCACCTGAAGCATAATAGATTTTGCTCCAGCCTTTTACCTTTACTGTATATGTATCCCCCTGCTTTAAATGTGTTTCTTGTAAACAACATATTGTAGGGTTCTGACTTTTGATCCAGTCTGCTATCTGCCTCCTCTTTATGAGGGTGTTCATCCCATTCACATTTACGATTAGAATTACTAAATCTGTATTTCCTGCCATCCTAATAATCCCAGATTGTGCTTTACTTATTCTTGCCTCCCCCAACCCTCTTTCTCCCTTTTAAATTTATGTACCCTCTTGTATCACGATACTTATCCTCTTTATAATCCCCACCTCCCCCCCTTTGAGTCTTTCCCCCTTCCTTCCTTATTACTCTTTTCTTTTCCTTTTCCTCTCCCCGTTTTTAATTAGGCAGAGAGAATTTTCTCTAAAACAAATGTCAATTATTTTTTCTTTGAGCCAACTCTGATGAGAGTAAGATTCACACAATGTTCCTCCCCCTCTCTAAATTCCCTCAGATATGATAAGTTTCCTTAGCCTCTTTGTGGGATGTGGTTTCCCTCTTTTTATCCCTCCTTCCCACCTTATTCTGCCATCATCCCTTTTCCATATCTACTCCCTTTTTATGTTATATCAGTACAATCAAATTATACATGTATTCTTTTTGTATATCCACAGAGAAATACAATTCTCAAGAGTTATTTTACCTTTCTGCATCTCTTGAGTTCTATGCTTGGAGATCAAATTTTTGTTTAGTTCTGTTTTTTCTTCAGAAACAAATGGAATTCATTTGTTTCATTAAATGTCCATCTTCTTCCCTGGAAGAAAATGCTCAACTTAGAGGGTAGTTTATTCTTGGCTGCATCTCAAGTTCTTGTGCCTTTCGGAATATCATATTCAGGCCCTTCTTTCCTTTAATGTAGAGGCAGCCAGATCTTGGGTGATCCTTATTGTGGCACCTCGGTATTTAAATGGTTTTTTGGCTGCTTGTAAAATTTTTTTCCTTAATCTATTGTTCTGAAATTTGGCCACAATATTCCTTGGGGTTTTTATTTTAGGGTTTCTTTCAGAAGGTGTTCGATGAATTCTTTCAATGCCTATTTTACCTTCTGATTCTATTACATCTGGGCAGTTCTCTTTGATGATTTCTTGTAAAATAGTATCTAGGCTCTTTTTTTCATCATCGTTTTCAGAAAGTCCAATAATGCTCAGATTATCTCTCCTAGATCTATTTTCCAAGTCTGTCGTTTTTGCAAGTAGATAATTCATGGTTTTTCCAGTTTGTCATTTTTTTGTTTTTGCTTGACTGATTCTTGCTGTCTCAATGAATCATTAGTTTCTATTTGTTCAGTTCTAATTTTTAAAGAATTATTTTCTTCATTAACTTTTTTTACTTCTTTCTGTATATGTCCAATTGAGTTTTTAAATGTATTGTTTTGGTCTGTGGAATTTTTTTCCATTTCACTAATTTTTTTTTTAGTGAATTATTTTCTTTTTCCAATTCACAGATCCTACTTTCTTGCAGATTCTTTGTCTTTTCCAATTCACAGATCCTACTTTCTAGTGAATTCTTTATTTTTTCCAATTCACAATTCTTACTTTCCTGAGATTTTTTTACTTTTTCCAATTCGTATTTCAGGAAGTTGTTGGTCTCTTGTAAGGCTTCTCTTTCCTTCCCCCATTTAACTTCTAACTCTCTTTTGAGACTTTTAATAGTCTCTTCTATGAGAGCATCATGTAAAGGAGGACAGTCTGATGCATGTTTGCTGTTTGAGGTCTCTTCAGGTTTGCTGACCTGCTCTTTTTCTGCATAGAAGCTGTGGATCGTTCTTTTCATCTTTTTATTCATGTTTTAAAGCCTTTAAGGTAGGTCTCCTAGGCAAGGGGGTTACCAGCTTCCTCTGCAGAGCAGGGAAAGATGTAAACCGATTTCCGGCTCCGAGATATGGGAGTGCTCTGAGTGAGAGTTTTCCCTTCCCCCAACAGGAAGTGGATTCAGCACTGGCCGAGCTATCAAACTGCTTAGTAGGGCTGAGTGGGTTAGCGATTGCCCTGGGCTAGAGACTAAGGGGTGAAAGTGTCACTGCCCCAGGCCGGAGCCTCTTGTGGGACTGTGAGTATTAGCAGCTGACCGCAGACCACAGACTGCTGACCGCAGACCGCAGACCGCCCGGAACTCTGCCCCAGTGTCTCTGCCCAATGCAAATCGGCCCTGGAAAAGCTCTATGACCCCAAGCCGAGCTCCCCACTGTGCAGATTGGAGGCTAACCTGGGCTGTGTCCTCCTGCCGTGCAGGATCATAGCTGCCCCAAGAAAAAGCCCGGTACTGCGGGTTGGGGCTGCGCGCTTGTGCTGAGATCTGTGCCTTCACCCTCGGTTTGAGACTCTCCTCGGAACCTAATTTCTCTCCCTGTCTGCGCCGATCTCCCCCCTGGCCCCGGAAACAATCTTTTTTGGCGAGACTGCAGATTTTCTTTGTCCGGTGAGTTCTACTTCTTATCTTTACGAATTGTAGCAGTCAAGACTATTTTCGAGGCTCGATATAATATTGATAAAGAGGGTAAGAGAAGAGCTTAGAAAGTCGCGTGTGTCTTCTCTGCCATCTTGGCTCCGCCCCCCCTTTATCTTCTATTCTTGGTGGAGATAATTGATTTTATCTCCCAACTTGAACAAGTTTTGAGGCAGAGATGAGAAATATCTTAGTAAAGATATTTTAGTAGGAATAGAAAAGAAAGGAAGTGTTGAGTTGAATTTCAAGCCCATATCCTCCAATTCATAATCATGTGATCCTAGCATTTCCCCTTTTCTTCTATGAGGGCACTAGGGTACCTTCCCTATAATTATACCAAATGTTTCTTGTAGGAATAGGAATCTACAGAGGAGAATGCTTGGTCCAAGATATTGGTGGCTGCATTTCTCCCAATACTGGAATAGTAAAAAACAAAACAAAAACAAAAAACAACAAAAAAAAAACCAAATAAACAAATAAACAAAAAACCCAAATTGTGATAATTCATTCATTCAATTATAATAATAATAATAGCTTGAAAATACTCCTTGCTCACTGCTTTTCTCACTATAACACTATAATGGAAGGAATGAAAAATCACTTAATTTATATTTTACAAATGACAAAAGTAATATGAGGAAAAGAGAAGTGAACTTATAATAATTATGTATTTGGATATCACCAGATCTAAGGTGTCAATATGTACATTTAACTTATGGCTAAGTATTTGTCCCCTATACAAGCCTGCCTTATTAAGGGTTATTTAAGATGGTTTGACTTTGAGGTCTATGGAGACTTTCCCTCTAATTACGAAAACACTTATCTTGGAAGAGGAATGATCCCAAGAGAACTGAGAAGAGAAGGAATCATCTCTTCTTAAAAGGAGAGCTAAGTCACTTCTAAAAGAGGAAATTACTTCCTCTCTGTATGGTTTTTTGGTGTTTTTTGCTTTGTTGTAATGATTAAAATAGAAGAATCCTAACTTGTGAGAAATACGTTCAGTCATGAAAATCTCTTTTTTCAAATCCTGACTCTAGAATTGAACAGATTTCAAATTTTGGGCAAAGCAATTGAGATTGGTTAAATTTCACTCTCCATTTCTAAATCAGAATCCCTCTGTTACTTATGTTATAGTACTCTTTACACACATTAAAGTCCCTTATGGATATGTTATTAGATGCCTCTAGTCTTTTCTGTATAATCATTGGAGAAAGAAGGAGTTGAATAATGTAACTTAATTTCTAAGAAAGGTAAGTGTGAACTCTTTTGCTGTATCATCTTCAAGGTTTTTTTTTTTTTTACTTAAATGGGATGAAGAATCTTTTATCTATAATCTTTGGACAAGTTTGATTTTATGATCCTACTTAGAGAGAGATTCATTCAAGAGATTATGCGAGAAATAAAAAATTCTATTTATAGACTATTCATTCCCACATTTCTGCCCACCAAGGAATATGTGTGGGCAGAACAATGGGACTTCTTTGGGGCTCACTCATAAAAGTAGCAAAATATAATAATGTATGTCATTTGTTTTATAGTACTTCATTTTTCTGTGTTTTCTTTTAATCCACAGTCATTTCTCAATACTTCACCCATTTAATTTCCCTTTTAACAAAGATAAAAAAGCAGTTAAGCAAAAGCAAGCATCAGGGCAAACATTCAGAATAGGGAATGTAATATTCCTCACCTGGTGAAAAGAAGGAAGAAAGTTCTATTGCCCAAGACAATTTTTTTTTTAAAGTATAATTAATCTGAGTCCAACATCTTGTTACTGTCCTCACTTCTCTCCCCACTTTGCAGTATGGTAGACATTGTGGATATTTTTGTCCTACTTCCACTTTGTTCGCCTGTTCTCTCTCACTTTATTGCCCTTAAAAATTAGTCCTTCCAAATCTGTTTATTTTCCATACTCTGTTACCCTTATGGGACAATGTTTTGTTAAACCTGTGACAATTTTTTAGTCATTCCCTAGAGATTGTTGTCTTTCTACTTTTTTATAATTTCTTTTCAACTGCAGTTAGTAAGAATATTTGGTAATATGTGAGATCTTTTCTTCTCTCTTCTTTCAATATATGCCCTAATATCAGACAATTGGGCCAGAATGTGTGAAAAGTTTGGAGGCTTTTAATGTGCAATTCCAAAAGCTTTTGTAGAATGTTTGTATAAATTAACAGCTTCATCACTAGAATATCATGATTTTTAGTATCTCACAGTAGCTCCATAATTAACTATTCATAAACTTTCCCCTTTTAGACAATTTGCTAGGTTTAAGGTGAAGATAGTGATATTCATTTTTATTTCTATTATTACTAGTGATTAATTTAAATGGTGAATGAAAAAAATAATTATTTTTGTATTACTAGACACAATAAATTTTGGCGCATAGATATGAGTATTCCTTATTTTTGCCAACCATATATATAATTATTTTTCTCAATCACCATTTACATAAATCACTAGTGTGTGTGTGTGTGTGTGTGTATGTGTGTTTTGTTCAATATCAGACCTTAATCAAAAAATATAAAGTTTTTAGTGAATAGTTTGTTTTTTAATTCAAATTACACTGACTTGTTTTATGGAATTTTTATTTTATTTAATATAGTCAAAATTGGAGAGACAACAGATTTGTACAGGGAAAAAACAAGCAGTTAGATTGTACAATGCATAGAGTTCAGGGCCTGAAATCAAAAAGATTCATTTTGATGAGTTCAAATCAGTCCTTAGATACTAGACCCTGGGAAAGACACTTAATCCTTTTACCTCAATTTTCTCATCTATAAAATAATCTGGAGAAGGAATGGAGAACAATTCTAGAATGTAAGCCAAGAAAATCCCAAAGTGGGTCAAAAAGAGTTGGACATGACTTCATTGAATGAACATTATGTAAGAGTGCTAGTCTTGTTTTCATGAGAAATTAGATTGAAATACTACATCCAACTCTTACAACGAATGTGAAACTTAGCATGTACATTAATTTATTTTCTTAGTTTATAAAATAAAATTTCATTTTATATCATATTAGTTAGAATATTATTTGTATCATATTTTTCATCTTGCTGACACAATTATTATATTAACATTTGTGATATGAAATCATTTTATAAATCTTTAAAAAACTGAAAATACTGTTACAATTATCTTTTTTGAATCAATAGATATGAACTGTATTTCATATTTTTCTTTCTCCATTAGTTATTCCAACATGCTCCATGCCAAAGTAATATTTTATGTTTATGAAATTTATCCACTACCTTAATGCTTCTATTTAAAAATTTTATTTTAATGACAAAGTAGCTGAAATTCCTGGCAACCAACAAGTTTATTAGAGGATAATCTGTGCCTCTTCTTTAATGTTCTTTAATGACTCTAAATTAGAATCATCAGGTTTTTATCTCAGTCTACTATTTAAGAAAATCATTCCTGACTTCTACTCAATTTAAATAACATGCACTAAACACGCACACACAGACACACTCACATATATGCACAGAAACATATATACAACCATATACACACATAACATAGATTTGTGTTTATGTGAAATACGTAGCTTGAAAGGTCATACTAGATTTATAAGATCCATACACAGAAATGCTTTTGAATAATAGAAAATTGAAAGAAGCTTGAATTTTTCAAATAATCTTGGTTTTATTCTTTGGATTTGATTTGGATTACATCTTTAGAAAAGGCAGAAAAAAATGGTCATTTAAAGATTGAGACTTACTATTAGTTGCAATATAGAAACTTAAATTTTAGAGTTATTGATGATTTATTAGAACTAAAAGCTCTCTCTGTCTCTCTCTCTCTCTGTGTCTCTCTCTCTTGATATATATATATATATATATATATATATATATATGCTTTATATGATAGTAATAATCAAGTATAATTATTTATGAAGGATATCTGGAACTTTAGGGATAATGAAGTACTTCACAAAATCAACTACTTCCTATTTTGAAAGTATAGAAAAACATGGAAACTGTGTACTACATGTTAGCAAACTCAACTTTGACTTCTGGGGAAAATGTTTGAAATATTACTACAGTAACAATTATTGAACACATCAAACTAAAGTGTCATTTTCAAATAAATTATAATTGCATTAAGAAGAGCTTCTAATAAAGCAGACTGTGTTTTCTTGATGTGATTAGTAAGCTAGTAGATTCAGGGTATTCTCTAGATCAAAGTTCTTACACTGTGGGTTGTAAGTTCATATGTGGTCATATAACTGAATATAGTGATTGCAAAAAAAAATGGCAACAGTAAAAGGCTTCTTAACATAATAACAAAAAAATTAATACAAAATCAAACGTGTAAAAATCAGATATATTTCTGGTAGCACTAGCCTATGTTGCATCATGTGACTTCACTATAATCTTGGTTCTGAATATATAACATGCACATTTTGTATTGTGCATGCACAGATGATTTTAGAAAGACCTCAGCTCAGTTTCAAGATGGGATCATGTGAAAATTTCTCAAGCAAAAAAGGATGACAAATGGGAAAAAAAAGTTTAAGAACCTTTCATTAGATTAAATACATTTAAGAAAGCATTTGAAAAGTTTTTAGTGTGTCAATTATTTTTTTCATGGTCTTCCTAGAGAGATCAGGTATAGAAAAAAATTCAGTATATATAATCATACCCATAAAAGCTCTTTCACAAAGAACTATTTTATAGTCATAAAATAAGAATATTATAAAGAACAATATTACAATTGCTATTTGAATTGATGATAATGACACTAATATTAATAATAATGTTGATGTTGCTTGGAATATCTATTATATTTTGCAATTTTAGAATGGTTTTAAATGCATTCTCTGACATAATCTTGACATTAACCTTTGGGACAGGCAGTGTTGTTAACTGTCTGACAGAACAGAAAAGCAAAAACATAGAATATTAAATGTGTCATTCCTAGCCACAAAATTTGTGAGCGATAAATCCAGAAGTAGGATTCAAAGTCAGTCAACTTTTTCTTCCAAAGTGTTAGTATATACTAATTCTGATTCATTGACACAAAAATGGGGATACATGATAGGTAAATAAATGCACATATAAAACAAGCAAGTACAAAAAGTGAGAGAGAAAATTTGATATCTGTTGATCTAGACTCAAAGATCTAAGTATGGAAAGAATCTCAAAGTTTACCCTGCAAATTACAGAAACTGAAAATCAGAAATGGAAGATTATGTGGTAATTGCATAATAAATAATAAGATTGTTAGGAATTTGAACCCATCTTCTTAATTTAGAGCCAGTTATTCTTCTATTGTAACATGTATCCACATTGAACAATGCAAGCTGACTACAGAGATAGTAAGTTGTGATCAGTCACATTTTCTTTTAAAAAGTAGAATATACATGTAAGTTTGTGTGTATACACACTTGGATATACCATAATGCATATATACACACATACAGGGATATATACAGGAAACACACACACTTAGGTGCATGCATAAATACATTATGTGTATGTGTGTGTGTGTGTGTGTATATATATATATATATATATATGTATATATATATATATATATATATTAAATATACGCATACTATATGTGTATATTTAGTAGATAGATAGATATAGAAGTATATATAGAAATACTTCATAACTTCTCTCTATATTTTGTAAGTAGAATCAGTAATCTTACCCTCTATAATAATTAAAGAACCTAGTACTCTCCAAATGCAAATTACCTCTCACTGCCTACATGGGACAGTTAGATCTGGGCTATAGTACAGTTATTACTTTAGCTTAAATATATGAAATATTTTAATTTACCAATTTGCTTGTCTCATTCTTCCAACAAACAGATCTCACGTGGATGTTGAAGTGGGGATGAACTTGTCAGGCTTCTATATGAAACTGGAAAAGGAGACTCTAGCCTAATGAATGATAGAATATTGAAATGCAGTTATTTGTTAACAATATTGAATAAATCCTAAATGAAGAATTTTAAACATCTTTCAGGAAGATAAATATTTTAGCTGAGCATAACTTCTTGAAGTTATATCCTAGAGGGAATTTGTTGCACCTTACACATTTTATTGAGCACTGTTATGCCTAATATATATTTTGAGATTTGAAATTGCGTAAGGTGTGGAATGTAGTTTTAAGATGCTTAGAACATAATAGGAGACAAAGGTTTTACATACAGGTAAAAACACTCAGATTAAAATGTGGAAAGCATTACTAAGTAACAATTATTTGGTGTGGATTATGTAATATGGTAATTACAGAAAGGAAGAAAACATATGCAATGGAGTATGGACAGAAATTTTCCCTCAGAAAAATGGGAGGAAATAAGGTAGACTTTGAAAAAATAGTAAGGTTTGGATAAACCAAGAAATTAAAGGAAACCTTCAAGGAAAAGGGAAAAATATTTTATACATACACATATACATATATTTTTGTGTGTGCATATATGTGTGCACATGTGTATTCAGATTTATGCATATATGTATATATAGATATATGTCCAGATGTATGTTTATACACATGTGTGTGTCTATGCAACTATGTTTGTGTGTATATACATCCATATATGTACAAAGATAGACATACACATGCAGAGATATACATATATGCAAATATACATGTATACACATAGAAAAACACACAGAGTAAAGATCGGTATGCTCAAAAGTAAAGCAGAAAGGGATATCCTAGTTGGGACAGTTCAGAGTATGTCCTTGTTAGTATCCCATTTCTTACATGAATTATGCAATTCTTTCTTTCTTTCTGGATATTACTATTTAAAAAAAAAACACACATACATATTGATGGAATTCAGGGTGATTTTATAGCTTTCATTAGATATTTTTCAGCTTCCATAGTTCCATTCTCTGCTGGGAGAGAAACTGAGGACCACAGAAGGAAAGTAATTAGCTGGTTTTGAAATATTATTTTCACAGGCCAAAGAAAGACACAATGACAAGGCACAATCTCACAACTGTGGGGTACTTCATTCTCCTGGGATTTTCTGATCTTCCTAAACTCCAAGGGATTCTTTTTGCAATTTTCTTAAGCATCTATATAAGTATACTGATAGGAAATGGCCTCCTCATTTTTTTTTAACCAAGATAGACCCAGGTCTCTAAACACCAATGTATTTTTTCCTTGGGAACTTTTCCTTTCTGGAGATCTGTTACACTTCAGTCACTCTGCCCAGAATGCTGGCAGATCTCTGGACCCAGAAGAGAACTATTTCAGTCCTTGCCTGTGCTGTACAAACTTTCTTTTTTTGTATTTTTGCGGTGGCAGAAAGTTTGCTCCTGGCAGTGTTGGCTTATGATCGTTATATGGCCATCTGTAAGCCTCTCTACTATCCTCTCATCATGAATCATAAAGTATGTGTTCAACTGGTTGTGGCTTCTTGGATGCTTGGAGTCCCAGTATTGATAGAGCAGACATACTAGATTTTTTCTCTGAATTTCTGTGGTCCTAATAAAATCAATCACATTTTCTGTGATGTCCCACCTTTATTCAAATTAGCCTGTGGGGACACACATAAGGTAGAGGTCTCTGCCCAAATTGTTGCTCAGCTATTCATTTTAACTCCTTTTCTATTGATACTTGCATCCTATGTAAAAATTATAACTACCATCTTGAAATTGCCATCAACCGCCGGAAGATCCAAAGCCTTCTCCACCTGCTTTTCCCACCTCATGGCTGTAGACTTATTTTATGGATCCGGAAGTATTGTGTATTTCCAGCCAAAATCCAGTTATTCAGAAGGATTTGTCAAAATACTTGCTCTTTTCTATACCACTGTAACCTCAATGTTTAACCCCCTGATATACAGCCTGAGAAATAAAGATGTCATTACTGCACTGAGAAAACTGTTTCATAAGTGAATAAAATTATGAAGCAAATAGTTAAATATGTAAACAATCATTTTCTCTTCTTTGATTTCATACTGCCTGCAAAAATGTCCTTTTTTATTTTCATTTTGCTCTAAAAATGCATGCAAATGAGAGCCCTTCAAGAAATTTTATTTGAAAAATGACACCTGCCTACAATTGCAACTTTCTTTTGCTAGATTGATGTTGAACAATTTAATGTTAGCTAAATGATGACAAAAAAATCAACATATACTTTTAATTCAATCACAGAATTCTTTCTACAACTTTTCTAGTAACATATCAGCTTATGTTTTTACAAAAATCAATTGTTTGTGTGCTAGAAAGTGGGGCGGGGTGGACACAGACAAACAGAGATGGAGAGACAGACAGGGATAGAGAAAAGAGAGAGACAGAGACAGAAAGACAAGACAGAGAAAGAGAGAGACAGAGAAAAGGGAGAGGTAGAGAGAGGAGGGAAAGAGGAAAGAAGGAAGGAAAAGAGGGAGGGAGAAAGGGATGGAGGGAAAGAGAGAGAGATTCAAACAGACATGCAGAGACAAAGAATGACAGAGTTTGAAAAATAAAAATAAGAAGGGCATAGAAACATATAAAGGAAAATAGAGAAAGAGAAAGTTTAATTTATTTACTGGAATAAATCAAGGAACCTTGAAACTTTAAAATATCATACACCTTCACCACAGTGGTAGTAACCCTTTTAAAGTATTATTCTAATTATGTTCTTTTAGCACAAATCACTCAATCTTTTCCTTTAAAAATGCTCTCTTTCCACATGGTTTAAAAAATTCTGAAATAGTGTAAAATGCTTTTCCTCCTATGAATTTATTCTGGCTCTCCTGACAATATTTAAGATCCAGTAGACAAAATATTAAATAAGAAAACTTCATCTTATATAAATATCAAGAAATATGAATGAATGGCTCTAGGGTTATTATGGGTAGTGTAATCTTTTCTTCATCTTTAAGATATAAATTCATAGAATATTAAATTTACAACATGTTTGAAGTGTGTGTATTACAATTTGCCTTGAAAAAGAACTCATCCACTGGTGATGAAAGTTTTTTTTTTTTTTTTTTTCCCTACAAATGTTTTATTAAAACATTTCATTTAGTTGTTGGGGTTCATAACCAAATACAATTCCAAAGCAGCCCAATTCCTTTCTGAATATTTCTTTTTGTTATGAGATTTCTTTCTTATATTAAGCTTAAAGTTGTTTCTCTGAAATTCTTTATCTGTAATACTCCAGAGAGTCAAGTAAAATGCATCTACAACCTTCCTTTTTTCATATGCAAGACTTTCAAATTCAAGAGAATCATTCACTTTTTGAGTCTTTTCTTTTTTAACCACCCCTTGATCTTAAAACTCTAGTTCTGAATGTTATGCAGAGGTTATGCAGCCAAAGCTTTTATTGCTGGATTATTTCACTACTGACCATGAATTCACTGGCAACAAAACTATTCAGATATTTCTATCAGACTTAATTTCTTAAACTAATCTGCTGTCTAATTACACCTCAAATACATACCCATAGACACACATATACACACATATGCACATACATACACACATATGCACATGCATAAAGAAATGCATATATTATATATGTTATGGGTCAGAACTCAGAACTCTGAAACAAGGATTCTTACAAGGTGCAGTTCAGTGAGAGAATGGTTATCTAGTTTAGCATGGTGCTTAATAGCTCTCTAAATTCAATATGATGACTTAATCTTACAACAAACAATAGTTTTCTAGTGATATAATGATTGGTTTATACTTAGAATAGAGCATATAAGCCAGGGGGGACTCAGAGAGATACAATTCCATCTTCAACAGCCTTATGGTGGCTGGCCTGGCCTTCTGCATTTTCCCTACTGAGACCAAGTCCTTTTTGAAGGCCCTCCAGAAGACTAGCTGAGCCCCAAGTGAAGAAGATAGGACTTTGAATGAGATAATAAAGAATTTGAACTTTAATACCTGGCTATTCTCGTGGAGATTACTCAGCTGAAAAGAGGGTTGCTCAGAGACCTCCAGGAAATTGAACTAAGAGCATTACATATATATATATATATATATGTATATGTGTGTATAACCATTGTTGTACTGTAAGTTTTTTAATCAAAGAACAAGCTCAAATGCATGGTTAACATTTTTAGGTTCAAATTGTAGTCTGAATATATCTTCTATTTTTCCATTGCACCTGCTGATTTCACCCACTGTATCTTAGGTCGCTGAAGATCATTTCACTTTGAACAAAAAGGTGAGGTGATCTGACTCCTCTAGTATCTTCCTAACTTTGTTTGATGTAAGGATGCAATCATAATAATAACCATCTCTACTTTCATTTCTGTCACAGAATGATGTTTGAGATTAAAAACAAGATGGTGTATAAGTTCATTTAAAATCTAGTCCATATCTATCCCTCTATCTATCTATCTGCACACATTTGTATGGATTGTATGTATGTATTATGTATATATGTATAGAGAGGAAGAGATAAATTTGCTTAAAAAAATAAGGAAACTAGAAGATTTTCGGAATTTCATATCACAAAATGATGTCAATAGGAGCATTTGTTAGTCTATTTTAAATTTTGTTTTGTTGGGAGTGGAAAATTTATGTACCTATGCATATATATATATATATATATATATATATATATATATATATACTTATACATAGAATATGTATCTATGTATATATGCAGACACATAGCATAGCAGCCAAGTAGTCCAATGAATAGAATGCCAAGTCGGCTGTCAGGCTCATCTTGCAGAGTTAAAACTCAAGAGTCAGATTTTATTGACTCTATGACCCTGAACAAGTAAATTAAACAAATCTGCTTATTTTTCCTCATCTGTAAAATGGGTAGGAGAAGGAAATGACATACCCTACCAGTATGGGATCTTGTATTTACATACATACAATGTATACATGTGTATAAATGAAGATATAGAGTTCTTTTTAAAGAATATAGACATGTATCCATGCATATATGAATTCATATATGTGTGTATTAATGTGTACTATATATATATATATATATATATATATATATATATATATATATAATGTGTGTGTAAACATACATGTCTATACATACATTGTTTTTATTGTTCCATTATTCAATCATGTCTAACTCTTGTTGGTATCATGAACTATTCCATAGGGATATTTTAGCAAAAATACTGGGGTTATTTGACATTTCTTTCTGAAGTGTGTCCCTATTCTACAAAAGAGAATCTGAGGTAGTATCTAAGGTCATATTTTAACTCAGATCTTCCTGTCTCTGGGTTCAGTTTCCTATCTGCTGTACCAATATGCATGTGTGTATCAACATGAAAAATACATGTATGTATGTATACACATACATACACACATACGAACACTATTATGAAAGTGCTTATATGTAAGATTACGCAATGTGTTGTACATATAAACATATACATAATGAATATAAGAATATATTTGCGAACACATGTATTAAAAAGATATGTAATATAGTACACATAATGCATTTATAATGAGATAGGTGAACTACTATGTATAAAATGTATACCATTATGTATTTCTAAATTAAATTTAGAAGAACACATACACAAGTATAAATACATTATATAAAGATTCAAACATTTTAGCATACTATATGCAGGTAATGGCAAATAAATATTTAATATGCTTTAAAATTATATTGTAACATATATAAAATATATGTAACATGTTATATATAAAATATAATAGAATATACAGTGAAATGTTCACATGGATATGTTTACCTATAGATGTATGATTCTCTGTATATCTATACCTACATATTGCTAACTATATATGTATATTGCATTGCATGTAATATGTTTGTGGAATATAATTATATGCATATTTATAATTTTGTATATATCAGTATTTTATACACATATTATATTGTTGATGTATTATATGTTGATATTCATACATAAACATTTATTACATTATATACTGATATTCACAATAAACATTTATTGCATTGTGTACAGTACACTAAATTTAGGTTTATATACATTTATGTTCCATATGTTATACTATAGATATTAGCACTTATGCTGATGTAGATATTTTATTTATAGTGTTTTTTTTGTAATGTATATACAATATCTAATATGTAATCAA
Organism: Sarcophilus harrisii; assembly: GCF_902635505.1. NCBI lineage: Eukaryota > Metazoa > Chordata > Mammalia > Dasyuromorphia > Dasyuridae > Sarcophilus > Sarcophilus harrisii. The sequence continues at coordinate 251,392,332 of NC_045431.1, forward strand.
TAAACAAGAAGAATTTGTAATCCTCATGAAATGAATCAAATGTTGTCTTTTGATATCTCAGGCACTTAGTGAAATCCATAATTGAGTATGGCTGTATGAAGAGATTTGTTGTTTATCTTTCATTCTTGAAGAACACCAATGATATCAAAAGTATGATGCCTTGACTTGCAAAAAACCTAAATTTAAGTGAGGCAGAGCTGTGCAAAATTATCAGCTTCACTCTGTCTCACAGGGTTGTTGGAATCCAGTGGCAAGACATAAATCAGAATGACTGGTGACTCAGAAAAATGAATAGACTTGTTAAAATGTTACATGTATATTAAAAATACAGAAATCAGAAGTGCATGACAACACATGCACATGAGATACATGAAAAAAATAAAGACATTATTGGACTTCACATAGACAAAAAGGCAGGAAAACAGGACATAATTGTAGAACATAGATCTATTTTTATAAGGAGTAAGGATTTCAATTATCCAAACATTAGTTCTCTTCTCTCTTCTCTATTGGCTCTCTTCTTTATCTGTTTGTCGCTCTCATTTTATCTGTCTCTGTTTCTCTTTCGCTATCTGCTTTTGTGATTGTTTCTCTATCTCTCTGTCAATCTCTCTATGTCTGTCTCTGTCTTTGTGCGTCTCTCTGTCTCCCTCTGTATTTGTCTGTCTGTCTGTCTGTTTCTCTGTATCTCCCTGTCTCTTCCTCTTTCCCTCCATTTTTCTCTGCTCCTCTCTTCAGTAGCAGAATAACACAATTCAGGAGTCCTTAGAGTATATCAATTGGTAAGAAAGCAAAGGACAATCAATAAGGTCAAAATATTTTAAGCCATAGATTTTAGGTAACTCAAGTACTAAGTTCTGGGATTCCTGCATCTTGATTAGTTAGTTGGTGATGCATTGCCCATTCAATTGTTGTGAATAATCTTATCTTCAATTCTTGCTGGAGTCCTATGGAAATGATAGATCCGATCTCCTAACTTGAATAAATTGGGAGCAGAGAGAAGAAATATCTTACTGAAGGTTACCCAAGAAAGGAATACTAGAGCTGTGTTTCAAGCCTACATTCTCCAATTCATAGCCATGTGATCCTAGAACTTGCCCTACTCTTCTATGAGTGAACTAGTGTACCAATAATCATATCAAATGTAGGAATAACAATCTTAAATAGGAGAATGTTTGGTCCAATATATTGGTGGCTACATTTCTCCTTATTGGAATAGTAAAAAAAAAATGTGATAATTTCTCCAATTATAATAATGAAAATGACTAAAAAATAAAAATACTCCTTGCTAGCTGCTTTTCTCACTATAACACTATAACGCAAAGAATGAAAAATTACATCACTTATATTTTACAAATAAAAAAAAATAATATAAGGAAGAGAAAATGACCTTATATATTACTTATAATACTTATATATTTGGATATCACCAAATCTACGTTGTCAATGTATTCATTTAACTTATGCCTAGGTATTTGTCTCTTATACTAGCCTACCTCATTTAAGGTTATTTAGATGATCGGACATTGAGCCAGAACACCTTCCCTTTCATTACAAAATAATACTTGTCTTGGGAGAGGAATGATCCCAAGAGAGCTGAGAAGAGAAGGAATCATCTCTTCTAAAAAGGAGAGCTAATTAACTTCTAAAATATTTTTAGAAGGAACTTCATTTCCCTATATATGGTTTCTTGGTGTTTTTTTTCTTTTTTTTCTTTTTCCTATGCTGTAATGTTTAAAGTGGAAGAAACATGACTTGTGGGAAAATGTTATGTCATGAAAATCTTATTTTCAAATCCTGACTCTAGAACTGAACAATTTTAGAATTTTAGGCAAAGTAATTGAGATTGGTTAAGTTTCAGTCTCCACCTCTTAATTCAGAATTTCTGTGTTACCTATGTTTTAATACTCTTTATATATACTGTTTCAAGAACATTAAATTTCCTCATGAATATGTTATTAGCTGCCTCTACTCTTTTCAGTGTAATCATTGGAGCAGGAAGGAATTGGATAGTATAACTTAATTCCTAAGAAAGGTAAGTGTGAACTCTTTTGCTGTTTCATCCTCAAGTTTTGACTTGAATGGGATGAAGAATCATATTTCCATAATCTATGTGACAATTTTGAATTTATAATCATACTCAGAGAGAGATTCATGAAAAATATTATGCAGGAAATAAAAGATTCTGTTTATAGAATAGCCATCTCCACATTTCTACCAAGGAGTATATAGGGGAAGAATGGGACTTCATTGGTACTCATAAAAGTGGTAAAATATAGTAATGTCTGTCTTTAGTTTTATAGTACTTCATTTTTCTGCCTTTTATCTTCTTAATCCACAGTCATTTCTCAGAATACCTCACCCATTTAATTTCCCTTTTAACAAAGAAAAAAAAAAGGTAGTTAAACAAAAGTAAACATGAAGGCAACTAGACATAATAATGAATATAATATTCCTCACGTAGTCAAAAGAAGGAAGGACTTCTCTATTCTCTAAGACCAATAATTTTTAGTATAATTAATCTGAGTCCAGGTTTTTCTTATTGTCCCCACCACTATTCTCACTGTACAACATGGTAGACATTGTGGACATTTTAGTGCTGGTTCTGATTTCTTTGTTCTCTCTCACTTCATTGCACTCAACAAAATAATCTTTCAAAATCTGTTTATTTTTCCAAACTCTGTTATCCTCATGTGACAATATTTTGTTAAAATTTTCAACTTTTTTTAGTCATTCCCTAAAGATTGTCCATTGTCTTTCAACTTTTTATTTTAATTTATTTTCAGCCACAGTTAATATGAATATTTGAGAATATGTGATATATATTTTTCCTTTCAATATATTCCCTAATCATCAGATAGCTGGGCATTTATTTTAATGACAAATTATCTGAAATTTCTGGCAAGCAAGAACTTTATCAGAGTATTGCAAAACTCTTGTTTGAAAATGAAAAGGACAATGTTGTTCCTGTTCTTTAATGACTCTAATTTAGAATCATCAAGTTTTTATTTCAATCTACTCTTTCAGAAAATCATTCCTGACTTCAACTCAATTTAATCAACATGGAGTAATCATACATACATGTACATACCTGCACACAAATGTACAAACATATACACATACATAGATATGTGTATATTTGAAATGTGTAGTTGAAAAGGTCATACTATATTTATAAGAACAGTGCTTACAGTTGCTTTTCATTAATAGAAAATTGAAAGAAGCTTGAATTTTCCCAATATTCTCACTTTTATTTTTTGGATTTGTATTTGGATTACATCTTTAGAAAAGGCAGAAAAAAGGGCCCCTGTACAGACTGAAACTCATTATTAGTAATATTATAGAAACTTAAACTTTAGAGTTATTGATCATTTGTAGAGCTAAAATCTCTCTCTCTCTCTCTCTCTCTCTCTCTCTCGATATAGATACATAGATATATGTATGGTGCATAATGTGGCATTACATCACAAGATTAGAAAAAAGAAGAGTCTTATATGATTAGTAATAATCAATATAATTATTTCTGAAGGATCTCTTAGGAACTTTAGAAATAATAAAATACTTTAGAAAATCAAATACTTTCTATTTTGAAAGTATAGAAAAACACTGAAGATGTGTATTATATGTTACCAAACTCAACTTCGACTTCTGGAGAAAATGTGTGAAATATTACTACAGCAACAATGATTGAACACATTAAAACAAAAGTGTCATTTTCAAATAAATGATTATTTCATTAAGAAGAGCTGCTAATGAACTAGCCTATGTTTTCTTGATGTGATTAGTAAGCTAGTAGATTCAGGGCAGGCTATCTAGGTCAAAGTTCTTACACTGTGAGTTGCTACCTCTTATATGGTCATAAAACTGAATATAGTTATTGCAAAAAAAAAAAATATGGCAACAGTAAAAGGCTCCAGAACTCAATGACCAAAAATTAATCCAAAATCAAATATGTAATAAATCTGCGATATTTCTGGTAGCACTAGCCCATGTTGCATCATGTGACCACTATAGTCTTGGTTCTGAACACAAAACATGTATACTTTGCAGTTTCATGTACAAATGATGTCAAAAACACTTCAGCTCAGTTTTAAGATGACATAACATATAAATTTCTCAGGCCTAAAGGGACAACAAATGGAAAAAAAAGTTTAACAAGTCCTTTATTCGGTTACATATATTTACCAAAGCCTATGAAAAACTTATAATGTCTCAATTGCTTTTTTTTTTTTTCAGTCTTCCTAAGGATAGGATAGGAAGGATAGGTAAAAGTCCAGTATGTACAATCACATTCATAAAAGCTTTTTTCACAAAGAACTGCTTTCTATAGTTATAAAGTAACATAATATTATAAAGAATAATATTATGATTGCTATTTGAATCGGTTGATTGCCTCTAAAGTTCATCTAAAGCTAATAACAACACTAATATTAATAATGTTGTTGATGTTGCCTGGAATATCTATTATATTTTGCAATTTTAAAATAGTTTTACATATACTCTTTGAAATAATCTTGACAATAATCTTTGGGACAGACAGTGTTGGTAACAATCTGATAGAACATAAAAGCAGGCTAAACCACAGAAAATTAAATGTGTCAATCCTGGCTACAAAATTTGTGAGTGATAGAGCCAGAAGCAGGATTCAAGGTCAGTCAACTTTTTCTTCTGACATTAAAGTATATACTAACTTCTTACTCATTGACACAAAAATAGAGATACATGATAGGTAAATAAATGCACATATAAAACAAGCAAATACAAAAAAAGAGAAAGGAAATTGGCATAATCCTTAATCTAAACATAAAGATCTAAATATGGTCACAATCTCAAAGCTCACTCTTCAAACTACAGATGAAGAAAATGAAAATCAGAAATGGTAGATTACGTGTTAATTCCATAATAAATAATAAGATTAAATTTAGGGATTGGAATCCATTTTCTGAATCTAGATCCAATTTTTCCTCTATTGTGACATGTATCCACACTGAAAGATCTAAGCTGACTACAGAGGAAGTAAATTAATGGCAAGAACATTTTCTTTTAAAATATATAAAATATATATTTATACACACACATACAAACACAATATATGTGTATATATACACATATTTGTATATGCACATGTATATATGCATAATGCCCACATATATACATATGTGTATATATATTAGAGTGTACCCTAATGCATACATACATGCATACATGTATGGAGGCAAATGTAACCATACATATGTGCATACAATGCAACATTATGTATGTGTGTATATGTGTGTATGTATGTGTATGTATATATATGTATATACATACACATACATACACACATATGTGTGTGAAGTAGATAGTAGCTAGATATAGATGAATAATACTTCATAACTTCTTTCATGATTTCTGTTATTATTATTATTAGTCCTCTTGACATGTAGCATCTTTAAAGAGCCTAGTATTTTCCTGAAGCTCCCTGATGACCTTGCACTACCTAGTTGGGGCAATTAGATCTGGGCTATGTTCCAGTTATTACTTATCTTTAAACATATGAAATATTTTAATTTACCAATTTACCTGTCTCATTCTTCCAACAAATGGATCTCATGTGGATGTCATAGTGGGAATGAGCTTGTCAGGCTTCCATGTGAAATTGGAAAATGAGACTCTAGCCTGAAGAATGATAAAATATTAAAAGGTGCTAATTTGTTATCAATATGGAATTAATCTCTAAATTGAGAATTTTAAAATTTTTCAGGAAGATAAATATTTTAATTGAGCAAATAGTCTTGAAGTCATATCTTAAAGGAAATTTGTTCCACCTTACACATTTTTATTGAATATTGCTATATATAGGACAAAGTTTAAAAGAGATGAAATTAGATGAGGCATGGTATCCATCTTTAAGTTGCTTAGAACACAATAGTAGGCAAGGGATTTTCATATGGGGAAAAACACTCAAGTGAAACAAATGGCATTTACTAAGTAACAAATATCTGGTGTGGACTGTATAATATGGTAATTCAAGAAAAGGAGAAAACATGTACAGCTGGGTATGGCCAGAAAATTTCACTCAGAAAAATGGGAGGCTATAAAGTGGACTTTGAAAAAATGGTAGGATTTGGATAAGCCAAGAAAATTGAAGATTTTCTAGGAAGGGGAAGTATATAGATGTATGTTTGTTTGCATATGTGTATGTGCATACAAATGTATGCATGCATGTGTGTGTATAAACACATATATGTTCACATGTATATATTTATGAATATCTGTGTCTCTATATGTGGGTATGTTTACATATGTATATACAGAATATATGTGTGTGTGTGTGTGTGTGTGTGTGTGTCTGTGTGTGTGTGTGTATACCACAGAATTTGGGGAGGGAGAATAAGACATGATATGTTAAACCCAGGAAGGAACCACAAAAGAAAAGTGATTAGTTACTTTTGAATTTATTATTTTCACAGGCCAAAGAAGGACACAATGGCAGGGCACAATCTCACAACTGTGGAGTACTTCATTCTCCTGGGATTTTCTGATCTTCCTAAACTCCAAGGGATTCTTTTTGCGATTTTCTTAAGTATCTATATAAGTATACTGATAGGAAATGGCCTCCTCATTTTTTTAACCAAGATTGACTCAGGTCTCCAAACACCAATGTATTTTTTCCTTGGGAACTTTTCCTTTCTGGAGATCTGTTACACTTCAGTCACTCTGCCCAGAATGCTGGCAGATCTCTGGACCCAGAAGAGAACTATTTCATTCTTTGCCTGTGCTGTACAAACTTGCTTCTTTTTTATTCTGGGGGTGGCAGAATGTTTGCTTCTGGCAGCGATGGCTTATGATCGTTATGTGGCCATCTGTAAGCCTCTCTACTATCCTCTCATCATGAATCACAAATTATGTGTCCAACTGGTTGTGGTTTCTTGGATGCTTGGGGTTCCAGTATTGATAGAGCAGACATACCAGATTTTTTCTCTGAATTTCTGTGGTCCTAATAAAATCAATCACATTTTCTGTGATGCCCCACCTTTGTTCAAATTAGCCTGTGGGGACACATATAAGATAGAGGTCTCTGTCCATGTTGTTGCTCAGCTATTCATTTTAACTCCTTTTCTATTGATACTTGCATCCTATATAAAAATTATAACTACCATCTTGAAATTGCCATCAACCGCCGGAAGATCCAAAGCCTTCTCTACCTGCTTTTCCCACCTCATGGTTGTGGGCTTATTCTATGGATCTGGAAGTATTGTGTATTTCCAGCCAAAATCCAGTCACTCAGAAGGCTCTGTCAAAATATTTGCTCTTTTCTATACCACTGTAACCCCAATGTTTAACCCCCTGATATACAGCCTGAGAAATAAAGATGTCATCGCTGCACTGAGAAAACTGCTTCATAAGTGAATCGAATCATGAAGTAAATAGTAAAGGTATAAGAAATCATATTCTCTTCTTTCATTTCACGGTTCCTACAAAAAATGTCCATCTCTTTATTTTTCCATTGCACTGAAAACGCATGCAAATGAGTTTTCCCTCAAGAGATTTTATTTGAAAAATGACACTTACCTAAAATTGCAACTTTATTTTGCTAGATTGATGTTGACAAAATTTGCTGTTAATTGATGACAAAAATCAACAAATACTTTTTATTCAATCATAGAATGCTTTTTACAAGTTTTCTAGTAGCAAATAAGCTACAAATGTTTGTGGGCTGGAAAGTGCGGGTATGTGGAGACAGACAAACAAAAAGATGGAATGATAAAGGGATAGAGAGAAGCAGAGAGAAAGATACATACACACACTTATCTATCTATCTATCTATATATATATAGAGAGAGATTGGGAGAGTGAGAAAGATAGAGAGAGATTGAGAGAATGAAAAAAAGAAAGAGAGAGAGAGAGAGAAATTTAGTAGTTCAGGCATAAATAATGACAAGGAGTTAGAGAAACCAACCAAACAAAAACGAGAGAAATAGATAAAAAAAATAAAAGAAACATTATTTTGCTTGCAAGGATAAATTAAGGAATCTCAAACTTTTAAAATTTAATTTCCCTTCGCCATAGCGCCATTGGTTTTGTTTCCTTATTAAATTAATTATGTATTTTAGAGTAAATCACTGTATATTTTCATTTAAAATTATTCTCTTTCTATATGGTATAAAAAATTCTGAAATAATGGAAAGGTTATCCTCTTCTAAATGCATTCTGAGTCTCTTAGATATCTACCAAACACAGAAGACAGAGTTTAATGAGGAAATAGCATTTTAAACAAATATCAAGAAATAGATAAATCATGCTATGGTTATAATTAATAGCATAATGGGTTCTTCATTTTTATGATATGAATTAATAAAATATTCAATATGTAAGGACTTTTATGGCTTATTTATGATAGCTTATACTTAAAAAAAAAAAAAAAAACCTTTTCTCCAGGTACTATCATATTTTTCACAAAAGTTTTATTAAAACATATGCATTTAGTCCATAGATCATTGCAACCCAAAGTAATCCATTTCCTTTCTGGCTAATTCAATTTGTTATGAAATGCCTTCTTTACATAAAACCTAAAACTTTCCCTCTTAAATTCTAAAAATTTCCATATTTATTACACTCTGTTGTGTCAAACTGACAGTGTCTAATTATATATATTTTATATCAAATACTTTCAAATTCATAAAGATAGCTCTCATTCTCCCCTTCAGTCTTTTCTGGGTTAACCACTCTAATTTCTACACTCAAAACTGAAATTGTATCTTGAAACCCTGTATTTCCCTGTTTATCTGTTTCTGGATACTTATTAGCTTATTGGAGATTTTCTTAAAAGTGAAATGAAGAATGGAACATTGATTTCTTATTTTGGTCTGACCAAATGGACAGAAACATAAGATTTTTAATTCTGTGTTCTATGGCACAGTTTATGTCACCAAAAAATTTTATAGCTTTTATTGTTATAAGATGTCTCTTTACAGTGAATTTGTAAACAAATAAAAAAAAAATCTGTTCAGGCTTTTCTGTGTATTTCTTAAACTAAATTACCATCTAGTCACAGTCAAAAGACTTACCAGTATTGTACCAAAAAAAAGGTTTTTGAATGAAAGCACTGTTAAATGTAGTTCTAATTAAATGTTTTAAAATATATTTATACAAATATATTATCGATTTTATTATATATTAAACCTATACATATATACTTATATGTTCAAATAAATATGTGTAAACATATATTTTAATAAAATAATTTAAATATAGTTCTAATATTATTGGCTCAAATTCTACTTTGAATACATACTTTGTTTGGCTTTCGGATCTGCTTATTGCACTCACTTTTTTTTTAGCTTCTTAAACATTTGCTAATTTTGAACTAGAAGGTGAACTGATCTGATCCCTGCAACATGTGAACTCTTTCATAATTTTTGTTTAATTTAAGGATGTAATCAAAATAAATGCCATATATGCTTTCATTTTTGTCAAGAAATAATGTATGAGATATTATAAGCAAGATGAAACATAACTATAACTTTTTAAATAACTCTTTGAATCTTTATTTTGTATCAGTGAGAATAGTTTTATGATTTTCATAACAAAATTTTAGATTACATTTGGAATGGTGGACGCAATTTATATATCTTTAAAAATGTACTATGTCCTTTATTTTCTAGCAATTACTTCGACGTTCTTATAATTTAGTGATATTTTTGTAAATTTGTTGGATGTGACTTGATATTTTAGGGTTATTTTAATTTTTTTTTAAGATTTTTCACTCAATTTTAAGTATTTGTTAACAATCTATAAACTATCTCTTAAGAATGATTTGTAATCTTTTAGAATTTCACAACTGGAAATTAAAAATTTGCATAAATATACCAATTTCCTCTATATTTTTGAAGCAAAATCCTTAACAGATATATTTTTAGCAATATATATATATATATATATATATATATATTATTTTTTCTAACATGATTTCCCATTCTTATCTGAATTCAATTTATTTTTTTTCAAAATATGTCAATTTAATGTAATAAATAATCATTTTTTAAAAAGTTCTTCATTGTTATTTTCTTCTGTTCTTTCAGAAGATCAACAACTACTTCAGGCCATCTTCAACTTTGCATTAGAGGGACAGTTTCTGGGACACCCTAGGAAAGCCTTCTTCCCTACCCCATTGTATCTAGATTTATGTTATTGCTCCTCTCTGGGCAGAGAAGATGCTATGCATGAGAAAGGTTACTATGGGCTCTTTTGTTGTTTTTCCTTCAGTTTGTTTTACTTGGAAGGGATTTATAGTTTGGATTCTCATTGATCCAGAGTTACCTGGTAGTTCTGTACTTAATGATTCTCACATTAGAATGGAGATAAGAAAATGACCAGAAAATGAAACTTTTGATTGATAGACTATTCCCTGATCACTGTATGATATAAGTATTGAGGTGTGGGGTGGAGACGCAAAAGTATATTGGGGTTATGGGTCAGTGTTTCATTCCAAAAGAATCTGTTAACTGTAGACCTCCAAATCAAGAGGCAAAAATTTTGTTATAAGAGTGTTTTAAATTCCAAAAAAAAAATTTGGAACCCTAACAAAAAAGTTAGCTATAGGAAGGATTAAGTCTCCAAGAGACAGAATGTCTTGATAGGCTAAATTTAGAAGTGATTTAATTAGTAGATCTAATAAAATAAATAAAGGAGAAGTTTCTAAAGACATCACACACACACACACACACACACACACACACACACACAGCAGGGGTGGGAATTTTAATGTTAAGTGCATTTGAACAAAAAACCTACTTAAGAACAAAAGGCCCACTTAAAGCTTAGATGGAACCCTCAATTCCTTTACCTGATTTACTCAGAGTATTTTAATCCTATCAATGATTCAGGCTTTCTCTACCTTAATATACAGAAGTTCATGGTGAGGTATATATAGTTTATATAAAGTAGCAGTCATCAAAACCATTTGATACTGGATAAGAAATAGAGTGCCCGATCCATAGAATAGATTAGATACATGAGACAGAATTAACCAAGAACTATAATAATCTAGTATTTGATAAATCCCTAAACTCCAGCTTCTGGAATAAGAACTCAATATTTGACAAAAACTTCTGGGAAAACTGGAAAATAGTATTTTTAAAAACTTGTCATAGACCTACATGTCACACCCTATATGAAAATAAGGTCAAAACGGGTATCAATTAGAAGAGCAAGGAATAATTTACCTATCAGATCTTTGGAGAAGGGATGAATTTATGACCAAAGAAGAACTAAAGAGCAGTATGAAAGACAAAATGAACAAGTTTGATTACATTAAATCAAAAAAGGTTTGCACAAACAAAACAAAACAAAACAACAAAACAAAAACAAACAAACAAAAAACAAGATTAAAAGGGAAGTACTACAACCAGTGTTTTTAATAAAGGTCTCATTTCTAAAATACAAAGAACTCTGTTAAATTTATAAGAATACAAATCATTCCCCAATTGATAAATTGTCAAAAGATATGAATAGATAATTTTCAGATGATGAATTTAAAGCCATCTATAGTTATATGAAAAAGTGCTCTAAATCACTATTTATTTGAGAAATGCAAATTAAAACAGCTCTGAAGTACTACCTCAGACCTCTCAGATAGCAACTCTTTTTGTAATGGCAAAGAATTTGAAAATGAGTGGAAGCCTATCAATTGGAGAATAGTTGAACAAGTTGTGATGCATGAAGACAATGGAATATTATCCTTGTATAAAAAATGATGAACAAGCTAAATATAGAAAGACCTGGAAAGATTTACATGAACTGATGCTGAGGGAAACAAACAGAACCAGGAACACAGTGTACACTAAGTTCTTTTCAGGGGTTCAGTGATCTGAAGCAAATACAATAGACTTTGGACAGAAAATGCCATCTGCATCCAGAAAAAATAGTAAAGAGACTGAATGTCAATCAACACATGCTAAATTCACTTCTTTTTTTTTTTTCTGTTTTCTTTATCTCCCTCATGTTTTTTTTTTTTTTTTCCCTTTTGTTTCATTTTTTTATCTTTTAATTTGATTCATAAAGAAATCGTTAGTGAATATAAATATAGGAACAGCTAGATGTCAAAGTAGATAGAGCACCAATCCTGAAGTCAGGAGGACCTGAGTTCAAATCTGGCCTCAGAGACTTAACACTTCTTAACTGTGTGACCCTGGACAAGTCACTTAAACCCAATTGCCTCAGCAAAAAAAAAAAAATATATATATATATAAATATATAAAATAAATTTAAATAAAATTAAAATGATTAATCAGTTTAAGTCTAATAGAAAGTCCATAGAAAACAAAACGCAACAAAAAAAGGTATATAAAATTTACATACTGAAGGAAATCCTATCTTCAGTATTCCCCCTCAAAATATATACTCCTTATATTAGCATCAGAAAGGTGATATTCCCTCCTAATGTATATTATTGAGCAATACTTTTGACTCCCTAGGATGCCCAGGAAGGGAAGATCCAATAATTGTGAGTTAAAGATAGAAGGCCAGAAATGAAAAAAATAAATAAATAAATAAATAAAAAACATTAATCAGCATGTGAAAAAATCTGCCTTTGTTAATAATAAATTCAAGTGCCTGAGAAAGAAATTTGATTTTTGTAGTGTGTGGGACCAGTCCTAGACCCTCTTCCCCAATTAACTAATCAGAGACATCTTAAGGTAGAAAGAGAAGGCATTTATTTAGTCCCTGCAGGGAGAAGCCCAGACACACAATTAGGAGCCATCCCAGCTCCCACCATGTGCTTGTGGAACCTGACCAGCTTCAGGCTGGTTGGGATTTTAAAAGTAAAAGACCCAAGCCTTTTCACAGGATAGACTAAAAGGACATAATCATCCTTGACCAATGGTCACCAATGTTGTCTGCTTCCTGTGACTCACATCAGTTCCTGTCATTTCCTGTAGCTTTCTGTCACTGCCTTAGGGTCTGACCTCTAGATTTCACATGACTTAGGCCTAGTCTCATAAACTGAGAAAACTTCATCCAATCAGTCCCATTAGGTTCAACATACATAACCAGCAGCTTTTTATGATGAATAGATAACTATTACATTTGACAGTAGAAGGAAAGGTAGAGAAAAGGAAGACCAATTAAAGGAAGAAATGGGAAGTATTTGGAATGTAAATTGGAGAATATATGAGATTAGGAAAATATTTTCTATTTAAGTCTAGAAGATAAGTGGGAAAAAATAGCAAAAATAAGAACAAAATGCAATCATTATAATTGTAGAAGCAGTTCTTTAGTTGAGTTTCAAAAGGAGATCCCACAAGGTTAGGTTTGCAGACCAGTCTTGAGGTTTCTCCAAAGAATTTGCAGACTTGAACCCATCTCCAAGTCAAGGAGCAAAGTTATTTTAATTGTAATGCCAGTTGAAGCAGGCTAAGTTCCAAAGGGATGTAGCAAAGAATCAGGAGCAAAAAGACAACTTTATAGGAAAAGAATGAGAGTTCTGTTTCCTCTTGCAACTGAAGTGCTAATTTTATGACCCAGAGGTAGAACTAATGAATAGTCTGATATGCACTTTACCATTTGTCTTAGAAATCCTGTTATCACTTATTAACAAATTGTTTTCTGGGAGTCATCAAAGTTTCTTGGACTATACTACAGTATTCCCAAAGCTAGGAGACTTTTTGACAAATACATTGTTAGAATAATAACATTTCTGAGGTTTGCGGATGTCAGAATTATTGCTATATGAATGGGACTGATTGGATGAAGTTTTCTCAGTTTGATCTCTATTCCCAGAGCCAGAAGATGAGGTCTTGGGCCACAAATTTCAGGAAGTGATGGTCTCGAAAGGTCAGATCCTCAGGAAATTACTGGAAGTGACCTGACCCACAGGAAGCAGACAACAATGGTGACCATTGGTCAAGGATGATTATGTCCTTTTAGTCTATCCCATGAAAAGGCTTGGGTCTTTTACTATTAAAATCCCAACTAGCCTGAAGCTGGTCAGGTTCCACAAGCACATGGTGGGAGCTGGGATGGCTCCTAGTTGTGTGTCTGGGCCACTCCCTGCAGGGACTAAATAAATGCTTCCTCTTTGTACCTGAAGATGTCTCTGATTAGTTAATTTGGGAGAGGATGGGTCTAGCACCCATCCTACACACTGTATTTCTTCCAGAAGCTGTATCCCATCATTTTCAAACACAACTGCAGTCTGTTCTCAGAATGTAAGAAGCTGCTACAATAGATAAGATTGGCTATTTTAGCATAGGACAGCTAGGTTGCACAATGGATAGAGCACTAGTCTTAAAATGAGGAAGATTTATCTTTCAGAGTTCAAAAGAAAGCTTTCACTACTATGTAACTGTGTAACCTTGGCAAGTCACTTAATACTGTTTGTCTTATTTCTTCATTTGTAAATGAAGGAGGAAATGGTAAACTATTACAGGACCTTTGCCAAGAAAAGAACAAAATAGGGAGGTCATGAAGAGTTGGACAAGGGGAAATAAATAGTTATTGTTTCAGTCTTTTATTGGTGATTCTGCTAGTACACTCTATGACTGAAGTTTCTAAAAAACTAGAGCCACACACCAAGGGGAAGTAGAACCTTAAAATTTTAATATTAAGACTTTGGATCCTCTGCATAATATCATAAACAATTTCAATACATGAGAAATGTGTATCCTTGCTTATTTTACTACTTTTGGTTTCTTTTCTTTTTTGTGAGGGAGGGTGAGAAGGAGGGAGGAGAAGGGAGAAGGAGAGGGAGTCAGAGAAAGCAAAACAGAGAGATGCACAGGGTATAGTCACAGAGACAGAGAGACATATATAGAGAGAAACAGAGAGAGATGCAAAGAGAGAGAGAGAGAGTTAAGTTGGGGATGAAGGGAAGAAGGTCTGTTTGTGTTGGTTTTGTCATCCTTCCTCTAATTCTATAGAACCACATCTCCATTGAATCATCATCCATAGACCAAATTTATATGATTAGACATAATCGGCATTCATTAGGATTAAACTTTTAATGGGAAAGGGAAAGCAATAATTGTAATGCCAAAGAAACTGAGCAAAATAAGAGATTAGAAACAATTCAATAGTTTATTAAATGGAGAGAGATATTGGGACCAATGGATCCATGTTTGATCCCAGGGCTGGACGAGACTATCATCTCAAAGAGTCTGGCCCCAAGTATTGGGACAGCCAACTTTTTTATAGGATAACAAGAACAATTACATAGTTGGGGAGGCACCTAGGTGGGGATAACCTAATGGTGGGGGAGG
This sequence comes from Sarcophilus harrisii, assembly GCF_902635505.1. Taxonomy (NCBI): domain Eukaryota; kingdom Metazoa; phylum Chordata; class Mammalia; order Dasyuromorphia; family Dasyuridae; genus Sarcophilus; species Sarcophilus harrisii. The sequence continues at coordinate 251,407,574 of NC_045431.1, forward strand.
CCCCTAAAATGACACAATGGAGGGACACTGTTATTCTAATGACATCTAAAATGGATAAACCTTTATCTTGTCAAACATTAACAAGGAAGGTCTATAACCTAAAGATATAAAACCTTTATCTCAAACATTAAGAGGGAAAGGTTATAACCTGAGGCAGAATAGCTAAATAGGACAATTGAGGAAACTAGGTCAGGACATCAAAATGGAACTTTGGTATAACAATGGAATTCAACATTTGAAATAAGGTTAGCCATGAGAATTTTGATTATTCCTACAGATGGTTGACTGCTACAAATAGCTCAGCACAAAGGTAATAAATCTTTCATGCCTTGTCCAACTGCATATTGTATTAGCTGGATGGGAATTGGATGTTATGACTCAGAAGTGTTTTCATGCTTGGTTACTTTTGGCAAAAACAGACAAAATAGTTTGGGCACAGTCCCCTTCAGTAAGTTAGCTCCCAGAGAGAAATGGGTAAGTTAGAATTGACATATCCTCCAGGTATATAATGATATATAACTGAATGAATATATATCACTCAGTATATATCACTCAGTACCAGTGAGTTTGTACCTTAGAAGCCTACTTTCAATGTACATTTAATCTCCATTTGAGTATCAGATGTTTCAGATTTCCTTGGGGTCTCTGGCAACAGCTTCACATAGTTTTATTTTAAAGTAAGTCTCAACTGATGGCAGCTCTGAAGATAGATATTCATTGAAGGACTGGTTACCTACAGAGATTCTAGGTGATTCTTCTATAATCATTTTACAAAACTAATCTTAATTCAATTTAGATCTGAAACTAGATGAGATAGTGAACAACAATGGGTCAGCAAATCAGGAACCTATACTTTGAATTTCGGTCCTACATGAAAAAAAGTCAATTTGCATTCCATTGAAGTCAATTGTTGTTGTTGCCTTTACAAGTTCCTACTTATTTCATCTTCTCATAATGTTTGTGATATTGATTTCTAACTTAATAGTTACGATTTCTAATTAAGCAGTTAGGAGTTTCAAGTGTATTTCTCATTAAAAGAGGAGTTGATTTTATAATGATTTTAAATGATCAGAAATGCTCATCACAAATTTATTTTTGTGATTATATACAGCTATATAATCCATAATGTTAAAATTTAAAATTTTAATTTTTACAAGGACTGATAATGATGAAGCAAATCCATTTTAGAGTTTTTCTGGGCTGATCAAAAAGTGGAAGTGTCTACTCTTTCTATTAGAGTTTTAATCACACTTTTTTTTTTTTTTTATAATTCCAACATAGTACTTTAATTGTAAAAAGAAAACTTATTTAACTTGTTTATTGTGCACTAATTTAAACTCACAGAAGTTTTACCTAAATTATTTTCTGTACTATTTTCCTAAGTTCTTCTCTTACTTAATGCTTCTCTTAATTTATTGAATCCCTTTCTCATAATAAATCTTTTTTTTTGTTTGTTTTTTCTTACTCTGAGAGTCTCTGATTGTTTTTGTTGTTGAAACTGTCCCACATATCTGTATCTCAAAGAGATCATGAAAACAACAACAACAACAACAACAACAAAAACTCTAGGCTTACAGAAAATAACTGCAAAAGGAAAGAAAAAAACACCCTCTCTAGGATTTTCCTAACTTCTCAGGTTTGTGGAATCTATTTTGTCTAGGGTGGTATCCCTGGTTGGCCTGACTTCTTCTAGGGTTTGCATCAGCGCCCCAACATCTTTAATATGGGCCCCCACCTTTCCCCAGTATTTCTGCCTTAGAGGGTGGGGTAGCTACTGGATCACAGACCTTCAGCAGGACACCTAGGTCCAAATTTCTCAAAGTCTCTGCCCCCAGGGTCCTAAAGTCCACTAATTTCTTAAAGCCCTGTGGATGGACTTGAAGGGGAAACCTATCTGGATTTGCAATGTAAATTTTGTGAAATTTAGTCTAAAGCTATTTAGAATATTAATATTAAAAGTTTGTCTTGCTTTCACCCTTTAACAAAGAAATAAAAAGCAGGAAAATCTGGCATATGGGGATGTGTGTAATTGCAAAGCAAATTGTATCTGAATAGTATGTAATATGTCTACAGATTGATGGGAAGGAATTGAGGAGGTGTCCATCAGGAGGGAGGAAACCTGGCTCCAGAATATTTCGGTTAGGTTTTGATCTAATTATGAATTGGTAGAGACTAAATTGTCTTGGACCAAATGTTTGCCTATTGCTCTGTTAAAGAATTAGAACTGTTCCCAGGAGTGATCTGGGATTTTCCCCATATGAGATGCTATTTGATTTATTTTTATTTGAGAGGAAAAAAAAAAGAAAGGAAAGGTTCCATCCTTTCAGACAAGGGATAAATTTTTAAGGAATTATATATTGGCAATGTCCTCATCTTTTCAGCCTTTAGGAAGCAAGGATTGCTGGCCCAGACAACGCCTTTAAAATTTGAAGTTCTAGAATAGAGAGTTACTAGGCCTGGAAGAAGCAAAGTGGAAGGACATTACTGATGACTAAGACTGCATTCTGGAGGCTGAGAATACCAGATTTAAAGGACCTGTGTAGGAACCTCAAGAATTGATTGTTAAAAAAAGGTCAAGAATTTCAAGGGAATTAATGGGAAAAAAAAATCAAATGAAGGTGGCCTAGCTGTACCAGATCTAAAATTATATTATGAACAGCAGTTACCAAAACCATTTGGTATTGGCTAAGAAATAGATCATTAGAAAGGATTTCACTATCAGTGCAAAAATGTTAATAAGAGTAAAAAAATGTAAAATATGCTAACACATATATAGACAGTAAATGAAAGATAACTTCAGGAGAAACATCTCCAAAAGAGAAAGAAAATTGTCAGATGATGGTAGGATATCAGAATTGGAGTTTGCAAGGCATGATTTCAAATAGTCTGAGGAAGCAAGGAAAAAAGGAGTATCTATTGCTATAGCATCGAACTAGCTTACTGAAGCATTCAGATTGGAAAGAGAGGAAAAAATCAGAAAAGCAGTTAACTCCTTATATGATACATGCACACACAGATGGTCACAAAAAGATCAAATATTTAGGATTGAGGGACACAGAGAAATCCAAAAGTTCCATATTGTGGTAGATTTTATAATTTTAGATATCTTAAACACATTTGGTTAATTTAGTTTTTGAACACTTGTGGTGATAGAAACATCAAAGGTCTGATCTAGCTGTTAAGCAACTAAGAAGTTCTCTTATTTGAGAGAACTTAAAAACATGTAGTTCACTCTTATGAGGAAAAGAAAAAGGAGGAGAAGGAGTTACTCTGCTTCATGCACTGATCTATTTGGGAAGAAAAAAGTGAACAGACAAGTACTCGAAGTCCAAAACTGGTAACATATTTAATTGAATTAAAGTGTACACACACGTGCACATGCACACACACACACACACACACACAACATTTACAGATTGATGATGGTAAAGGGTGACTCTAGAAATAAATATGCAGCAATTGTATCCGATGTAATGAAATTTGCATAATCAGAATTTGACAAATTAAAAGAGTCACAGAATTTGTATGATTCAGAGTTTGGAATAAAATTTAGAACGTTTTTGTTCTGTGTGTTCATTTCTCTAGCTGAATGACAGCTATTGAATGGTAGAGAATTCCTTAATTTTGTGCTTCTCTAGCATAGAACACAGTGTTTTGAACTTCACAGGTAGCTACTTAAGGTTTCTGGAAAAGGAACTGATATCCTGAATGGCTATTTCTCTGCTTCAATACTCACAATTTTGCCATGATGTCTATAACTGACATTTGATAGTAATTGTGAGGGCAATTGACAATATATTTCAGGGTCTACATGAAATTTCTTCATACATCTAGGTACAGATGAATAAAATAGATATACATACCTGGATCTTTCTCCTGCCTGGTGAGTGAGATGGCAAAATAAGGGAGGACAAACTTTAGCTCACTCAGGCTGATAGAAGACTTCTGTTTTCTCTCCAAAATGGTGAAGCTACAGGATTTTAGTGAACCATTCTCTTTCCTGGCTTTCCACTCACCACTAATTCTACCCATATCATGTTTTTACCTAAAGCTAGAGATGTTGCTATAAAATCAGTAAATCATTTGGAATAGATATTGCCTAGGATCATTTCACTTCATCCAATAGCTTTCAAAATTTTTCACTTAATAAAAACTTGAAATATTGTTCTTGATACTGGAGTAGAATTACTGTTAAATTACTAATTTTTTTTACTTCTATATTGATTGACTAAAACAAAAAATAAATCTCCTAGAGTGCTTTTGGAAAAATCTACACTATGGAATACTGATGAAAGAATGTCCTACCCTTTGTTTATCAGATAGGTGAAAGCATTACATATGTGGAATATTACCTTTAATGATTCAAGTGATTCTCTGTTGGTTAACATTAATGCTAAGTCCCCGCAATCTTGTTTTAATGTTGATGTATCTTTATGACAAGTTTAGATTAATAAGTATTCTTAAATTGTCTATGCCCTTATTTGATTTGGACAATGAATACAATAAGTATAAAATAGGTTCTCATATATTATTCTGATATGACATTTTCTAATTTCCAAGATGAAACCCATTTAAACAATGAATATTTAAAAACAGTTCTAGCATGTTAATTTGAACTGCCTCTTCCCCCAAATCAGAAGTAATAAAGGAGGGAAAATATAAGAAAATGAAAAAACAAACAAATAAACAAACAAACAAACAAAAAAAAAACCAGATTCATGCCAAAAAATAAAATAAAAAAGGAAACATTTATAATTTAAGATAAAAGTGATTTGTTCACATAGTCAGTATTGTTATATTGATGCAAAGGAGAAATCATATGCACTTATGAAACTTTATGTAAAATCTCTCATTGAACTCTTTGTCTTGCTTTGGATTCCCAGTGCTTAACAAAGTGTCTCCTACATGAATGCTTAATAATACTTACTGACTGATCATTACACAACCTTTATCTGGGATAAATAAGTTACTGCCTTAAGTTATTGCTTCACATTCAAAGGACAAACAGTTCCAAAATAGTAGAGGATTTAAAATTTATTAATCATATAGAATTTTCATAACATGCAAACAACTGACATCATGCTGGGGATAGTTCTACTAAGATTTTGAGATTAATTGAAGGGAATGAAAAAATTTCAAATAGAGATAGGAGAGAAGAGGTCTAAATTTTTTTTTAATTGTGAAATATATATTGAATCAAGTTCAGTACCATAATTTAATGAATGCATGAACCAAATCACTTAGATGCTAACTTCCTAAGTGCAGCAATAACTTCCTTATTTCTCAGGGTATAAATGATGGGATTGAACATTGGAGTTATAATAGTGTAGAAAAGTGAAAGCATCTTTTCTATTCCTGAAGAGGTTTTTGACTGGGGTATTGAATATGTAATGATAGCAGAACCATAAAGTAAGATCACAACTGTAAGGTGGGAAGAACAAGTGGAAAATGCTTTAGATCTCCCTACAGCTGATGGAACCTTCAGAATGATGATAATAATTTTAACTTAGGACCTGATTATTAAGAGAAAAGGAAGCACAATGTATAACACAGTAGCACTATAAATAATGTACTCCAAAAGAGAGATATCTCCACAAGCTATCATGAGTAAGGGTAGAGAGTCACAGAAAAAATGATCAAGCTTTTTAGAGCCACAGAAAGGTAGAGAAAAAATCAGGTATACATACCACGGTATGACTAGAATAGTACTGATCCAGGAACCAGTGACCAACTGGGCACATGCTCTGTGAGTCATTATATGAGGATAATACAGAGGCCTACAGATGGCCACAGCGATCATAGGCCATAACAGCTAGGAGCAAGCACTCAGCACCCCCGAGAATAAAAAAGAAGCAAAGTTGCGTAGCACAAGCAAACAAAGTAATATTTCTCTTCTGTGTCCTAAGATCAGACAACACTCTAGGGAGAGTTACTGAAGTGTAACATATTTCTAGAAAAGAGAAATTTCTAATAAAAAAAATACATGGGTGTTTGTAGAAGCTGGAGTAATCTTGGTTAATATAATGATGAGTCCATTCCCAAAGATGATACTCATGTACATGATTAAAAAAATGCCAAACAGAAATCCTTGGAGGTTTGGCAGATCAGAAAATCCCATAAGTATGAATTCTTCCACAATAGTGAGATTTTTATTTGCCATTTCATTTTCTGTGTATTTCACTGATGGAAATTTGGAGTATGAACTTATCATTTGTTCTATCTTGAATTTCCATTTTATTCTCTGGTAAATAAAGAAGATAAATTAGAGGATTTCATGATTTCCTCCTAATGATGAAATTCTATCTCATACAACCCTTCAACTTTTTCAATTTAGATTTTAAAGTTTATAATGCATTAAGCAATTTATGTTCCTTAATTGAAATAAGATCTCTCCAATGCTGGCACATATTTAAACAATCGCTCTTTATCTATGCTTTTCACATTCTATAATCCCTTGAAGATACCACAGTTATCTATTTTTTAGTAGCGGGGAGCTGTTATGCCAAAACATCAGGAGGATGATTCTAGAATATTTGGATGGAAATAAAGAGAGAAGACATCACACACAATAAAATCTTAGAAGTACCCCTCAGTGTCAAAAAATATTTAGTAATATAATTCCATTTTTAAAAACTTTGTGATCTCTTGGGATTAAAAGAAATGCTGTTTTGCAAAGTACTTCTCTTCTAGTCCCCATTTGTTTGTCTGATTATATACATATATAATATATGTATATTATATACAGACAGATATACATATATATAATCTTTATATTTGTGCCTTCACATAATAGCATAAAATTGAACATACATATATTTATTATATATGTAAATGATACTGTAATACTCTTCTGCTTATCAGGTGTACTTGTCTTCATAGACTTTCAAAGTTCTTCACCTATAACATTTCAAGTTGTAACTCCCTGAGCTGTTATTTATCTTAATAACTTCTTTGGGGCATTGTAAGGAAATTAGACTGAAAGTTTTTTCGATCTATCTCCCTTAGTACTGAGTACTTTGATATCTCATCTCCTCAGAACCATTGATATTGAATGAGAATACTTCTCATCAACAAACTCACTTTAAAATAAATCACTGAACAACAATAACAAAAAGAATCAAACTTTTTTCCTTGAGGAACATTTGTTCTTTCATGCTGTATAAATTCAGGTAAAAGGTTTTGCCTCAGAGAGCTCTCCCAAAGTCTAACAGCAGTGCTTAGCACACTGTCTTATACATAGTAGCTAGTAAATAAATGTTTATTGACTGACTACTTTCAGTTATTTAGGAATGTAGTTCATTTGGACCCCATGAATCAAAGTCATCCTGGGCAAGTTATGACTATCATCACATATTATTTATCATTTCCCTTTTAGAACATTGTAATGCCCTCCTGTTTCTTACAAGTTTAAATAAAATTTTTCATTGGCAGAGAAAACATAAAATAAATTGGAGTTCAGCATTTCAATCAATACAATATCATCATTCCATGAGGCACTTTCTTTTTGATTTGGAAAATTTTTTTTCCAGTTATGCTCTAATAATGATTTTTTATACTAGTGAATATTGTCTTTAAAAAAGTCAACTCAGAAGGAAGCTTCCATGAAAGTTATTGTCTTTGTATCTAAGATGAGAATGTAAGATACAAAAAGAATAGAATTTAATAGTAAGAAAGTGGAGTATATTCAGAAAGTCTTAAGTGTAAAAACACATGAAGACTTTTCACACAGCCCATTTTTTTTGGTTTGCTCACTCAGAACCAATGCTTTATATATATAAATATATATATATATATATATAACATTATTTGAGAATATATGTCCAGAATTTGGTATTTCTAAGTCATATTGAACATTAGGAAAGTAAGTCAAATGAGGCAGAACAGGTTAACCAACATGGAATATTGGAAATGAAAATACATTTTTTATCTTGTTGGAGAAGGTAAAGGAAAAAACACATGATTTCTTAGCAAGTTTCTCTTTTGCTTCATACCTGCCATTTCTCTGATATTAGCTTAATTTTAGCTAATTAAGCAAGATCAGATCTCATTTGATCCCATGAATATTAATACTGCTCTTTACATAGAGAGAAATATGAAAAATTTCCACCACTAGGTCTCAGGGCTCTATTTTCCCTAGTTCTGAGAGACATGCTAATGAGTAATCTCAAAATTATAGTATCTTGAAAAAAAAGAACACAATGAAGATCAGTATACAAAGAGTCACAAAAGAAAATCATCACAACTTCTTTTTCCATAAAGCTGTGAAGGTAAAATAATGTGCTTTTGTTTTCATGGCAATTGTAGATTCTTTTGAATGGGATATTTGTATAGTTTTCAAATAATGGAATTGTTTTAATATCAACTATTAAATATTCAATACTTTTTGTAGATTATAGCTTCATCTTGAAATTTATTTTATTTCTTATTTTTAGTCTATCATTTAATTATTGTGAATTACTTTGTAGCCCTTTTATTATCTCATAAAGTTTTATAGCTTTCAAAGTTTTTCTTACCCTTGATATTATTTATTGGATAATGATTCAGAACTGAATACTTATCAGTGTACTTTGAACAACAGAAGACAACATTCAAGTCCAGAAGATTTTCATCACACTTCATGTAAGTGCTCTCTTTTGCTTTGCTGAATCTCTATAGCCAAACAAGACCTTAGGTATTAGAGATCCTACAATGGTTAATACCCTTAATGGTTTTACCTCTGAGCACTGTTGAGGTTATAAAAGTAAAACAGCTTAGGCTTACCTTTCTAGGCTGGGATCAAAGCATCTTCATATGTTTCTTGATTGTTGGAAAATAATTTCAGATAATATATATAGAGATATTGACATGTGCATGTATAATATATATTACACTTTTAAAGCATTATACAAACCTGTCTGATTTAATTCTCAAAAAATCCTATGAAGTTGATCCTAAAAAGTATTCTTATTTCAATTGTAGAAATCAGAAATTTTACATTAAAACAAAGTAATTTGCCAATGTCACAAAACTTACAAGTGCCAGTATTGGTATTTGAACTACCAAAGACTACTATTCTACCCTACTTTTCAAGATCTGATCCCAAATATACAATGATCATATACATCAAATAAATGTTCTTTGTGCTTAGAACATTTATAACTCTTTAAGTAAAATTAAAAAAAAAAATTCTTGTTCTGTTCTATTCTATGGGAACTCTTCTCCCAAGCTACTTCTCAATTTTTAATGAGCTCCTGGCCAAGAGATCTAATAAAAGTCCAATGCTCTAACTTGTGTTAATACTTTATCATGTCCCAGGTAATACTCTTGGGTGTTGATTATGTAGATCTTGAAAACTACCTCAAAGTAAATATGTCCTAGCAAGGTGAGTGTTGAGGAATCATTCAGACCTGAAATAGGCTCAATATCACTGAAAAATACAGTCACTGATATTTGTACTTTGACTTATTGGACTTTTTGATGAAAAGAGATTTGTAAAAAAATAAATAAATGAATGAATTCTAATTAGTGAGAAAGCATGGTAATTACAATAGTAGAATTCAATATTTGCTTGCATATAGAAATTAAAGTTTAAGTATAGATATGTACATATATGCATTTGTGATTTTTTTGTTCCAAATTTTTTTATTCCCCCTTAGATAACAAGTAATACTATATATGTATAAAATTATATATATATATATATATATATATATATATATATATATATTCATGGAATTATAGAACAATACTCACTGGACATCAAACACCCATTTTGCTACTTCTTACATCATTCAAGGACCTATAAAATTATTTTAAGTCAATAGGATTTATAAAAATATTTATTATGTTTCAAGTCCTGTATTAAAAAGCTATTAGTTTCCTACTCCTCTCTGTTTTTTCCTTGACCTAAAAATTATTATATTTGCTAGGCCTGAAATTCCTTAGTAATATTCTTCATGAATACCGAGCATCAGTATATGTGTGGTTTTGTGTGTTTATTGTATGCAAATGCATGCACACATGTGCATATATGTGTACATTTACTATATATGCAACTCATCTATATGTACGTACAGATATATATTCTTGTATAATTTCCCTACTTTTGTGTACTACATAATTTACATTGCTTAAGAAATTGTCTTGTTGGGAAACTAAAAAGAAGGTAAGAATTCAAGATAAATTATTACTTATTAATGATGGCCTAATGCAATACCATTCCTGCTGGCTATTAAGATATATCAATTGCCAGAAAGGACAAAATAGCTAAGGGAATAATTTCAAGAATCAAAGCATATTCTAGATAAAATATCTCAGCATTGTTATTAAAAGCATATGCTAAGTGCATGTCCTTGTGTTTGTTCATGGTTTCTTATTTTTTACAAAACTATGATCAATCTTCTATTCATCTATCCATCTATTTCTCTATCTTTCTATCAATTTATCTATCTACCTGGAGTTTCTATCATTTATGAGATACAGACATACTAGGAAAACTGCTCATTGAAGATTATAACAAAAAAGAATGTGATAAGCATGAAGAATGTGATGCTGCCAATATTTCCAGCTATTATTGGTATGTTTGTATTATATAAATGCTTTATATACACTTAAATTTCTACAAAATGCACAAACACAAATATAAGGTATCACTTTTTCTTACTTTGTATGTAGAGAGAAAGATATACTATACATAGCTTGATATCTATAAAAATATTAGATATTAGTTCATAAAAGTCTTCGGGACAGGGATTATTTTTTTAACAAAGGCTGATGTTTAAATTTTCAAGATGGCAATAAATGATTGTTATTTTACTGATTAAGCAATTAAAGTTAACACAATAATACTGGTAGCTTTTATATAATTTGAATATAATACCTTGATTTTATATATGTATATATATGTGTGTATGTATGCATATAAAAATTTATAATTGTTATTTTTGCTGTGATATTATTAATCAAACCATAGTGAACAAATTACCCCCTCACCATCAACATCTTCATCATCACCATCACCACTCGCTTACTAAAAATTAGTTTCAATCTCTCTAAAAACATGGATTATAACTTACATTTTTGGACTTGCAGTTGTGCACTACAGATGGTCAGTGATCAATATTTGTCTATTTAAAGTTGGAATAGTTTTCTTTTAGGATAGAATTTCAATGATAATGTAAAGAAATTCTATTTCAAAAGAAATCTACAGACTAATTTTTTAAATTTTTGGCCTCAAAAATGATTTCTTATATGGATGGATTTCTTTCTCTTAAAATTCACTAGGAGAGGTAACATATCAAAAAGGATCTTTTGCTTTCAATTATTTATAAACTAAATGTAAAAAAATGAACAGGTAAATTGTGATAGGTAATATGTCTAGAACTTGCACAAATTCAAGGCATTGACAAAGCAATCTAAGTCCTGATGTGCAGCATATTTGAGACACTCACAAAAGTAATGAAAAAATTATAAGATGGCATTAGCACTTTTGAAAAAACTACATTTTGATGTTACTATATTTTATCATCCAACATTTATTATACATAAATATATATACATATACATACATATATACATGCATATATACATAAAAACTTAATATGCATTTTTATTTGATGGGGATCAATAATTTGATGTTTCTGTTTATGTATCAGAATGAAGAAGGAAGAGGAGACAAAGAGAATGAAGAAGAAGAAAAAGGAGGAGGAGGAGGAGGAGCAGAAGGAAAAGGAGGGGGGGAGGAGAAGGAGGAGGGGAAGGGGAAAGAGACAGAAAAGAAGAAAGAGGAGGAAGATAAATAAATTGAAAGAATGGAATGAAATGAAAGAAAAGGAAGAAGATATAGCTACTTTAATATTCCCAATGGATACTATTACTGATGATACTATTACTAATAACAAATGTTCACATTTGTTGTGACTTGTTCAAAATATTTTATGTTATACCTTATTAGAATCCTTACAAAGTGTTAAGTCATTAGAGTTGATGGAAACAATACTTATGTTTACACCCTTAAGAGTTTACACAATAGAGGTCACACATTAGAGCTCACACCTTTAAGTGAGTTTACACATCAGAGCTCAGACTTTGGAGGTCACAAGTACAAGAGATATACAAAGTTAGCTTTGTAACTTTGTGGATTCACACCTCCCATAATCCCATTCTCAGAAGAGGAGTCAACCTTTGAGTTTATACCTCTAAAAGAGCATAAAAAGAGCTGAGCTCAGTCAGGAGAAGTCAGTTGAAAAAGACTGAAAGCCAGAAGTCAGTGAGTTCAGAAGATTGCCAGGAGTTGGAGTTACACTAGAGGCAGAAGCTGGCAGAAGCAAAGAAGCTAGCAACAAGAGCTCTTGAAACCAAAGAAAGCTAATTGGGCTATTTTGGAAGGGACAATAAAAGATTTGAACTTTTATCAGCTGGCTGCATTTGAAGTGATTATTGATTTGATCTGAAACTAAGACTGCCTCCAGAAAATCTCCCCAAGAAACGTGCTCCCACAGAGAACCATCATATATTAACAGAGAACCATATACTACACTACTTCATTTCTCTTTCTCCAAAATTATAATACTTATAATTAGATTTTTTGGGATTTTTTAAGAAAAGGGCTTTGTTATAAAGTTATTACATGAATTCTAATTAGTGTAAGAATGGTGATTATAATGGTGCCAATTTAATAATTGCTTGAATATAGAAATTGAAGCTTGCTTATAGATACGTACATATATATTTTGTGATTTTTGCATTTATGCACACATGCATGCATACATGAATACATTCATACATGCAGGTATAATATATAGACACACATACAAATACCAGTCATAATCAACATTTTCTGACTCCATTTTGGATTTCCTTGGAAATGATACTATAGTCCTTTGTCATTTTTTTCTTCAGTTCATTTTGTGGATGGGAAAACAGAGGGAAACAGAGTTACAGGACTTGCCTAGAGTCACACAGCTAAAAAAATGTCTGAAGTAAGATTTTAACTCAGCAAGATGAGTCTTTCTGATGTCAACCCTTCCTGAGAGATATAATTAAGGAACAAATCAAGGGGAACCCCAGTGTGTCTCTGTACTTTCAACTGTTAACAAAGAGGAAAATGTGGCCTCAACAAAAATAAATAAATAAATAATGAAAATTAAATTAAATTAAAATTAAAATGACCACATCATTACTGGACTGACAAAATAGATTAAAGTTATTTACATTGGTATTTGTGATTTAAAAAAATAAAACAATAATAATAAAGATTGAATCATCCTAAGTGTTCAAAAATAAGGAACATTTCAATCAATGCTGTTTCATTGATTTATTGATATGCTGTAGTTAAATTTGACAAGTATGCATAAATATAAGAAAACATGGAAAGATATTATGGGGTAATTTTAATTTTATTTTTATTAAAGAAGTTGATCAGTCTTAGAACAGAATTTGTTCAGATGCACAAGGAGATAATAATACCAACAACTATAACAAAAACATCTACTTCAGAGTGTTGTTAGATAACATCAAGTTTTCTAAAGTACTTAGTTTAATGAGTAATGTGGAAATGTTGAATATGTTAGTGAATTAATGAATAGTGAGTAAATTGCATATCAAAGATAATTAGTTTCCTTCTAAAATCTTATTTAAATCTCAAATATAAAATAGAAAAAGGAAAAAAAAATCAGCATGTGTAGATAAGTACAAAATAGTGGATTAAAACTGTAAAACAGTAAATTTCCATTTTGAGAGAACCTATACAATAATACTAAGCAATGCAATCAAATCTATCTATCTTTCCTTTGTTTCCTTATACACTTTTCTTTGATTTCTGCTTCATAAGCACTCCTTTAAATTCCAATAGGAGATTTGGATTTGCCCCAGACCCCACCAAAACTGAGCCAACCTGGGCTCTCACAGCCCCATGGGATCTAAGTCAACTTGGGACCCCTGCTTTTTTGACTTCACCTGAAGCATAATACAAGGTTGCTCCTTTAAAGGAGCCCATAAGACATTGTGCCATAGTGGGCACAAATGCCTTTTATAGCCAGGTTATGAAGCAGACTTCCCAAGATCCCAACATGGGAAGACAGGGTCCCTTCTGGCAAGGGACTTCCAAAGAGACTCATCAATGCTAATAAAATTTGCCACTCTGGGATGTTTTCACAGCACACATTAATTTGCGTATTAATATAAAAGGTATATATCTTGTCAGGTCTTATCCCAGATAATTGTCCTGCTTGTTTAATGGCCTTTAATAAAATTCTACCCACAAGCACTGGATAAGGAATGAGGCTTTGTTTTGGTTATGCTGGGAGGTTCACCCACTCTATCACGCTGTCTCCTTGATGAAGGACTGCAGTGAGTGCCTCTTATGTAGCAAAAATTGGTATTGCCAAGGGTTTTTGAGTGACTCTTTCAACCACATTGGATAAATCCAGTTCAACTTCTCTCATAGCTTCTTGAGCTTCTTTTGTAAGCTGATGTTGTGAATTTAAAGCACTGTTTCCCCTTAAAATATCATATAACGGTTGCAATTGATAGGTAGTCAAGCTAACACTGGTGGCATCCATTGGATATCTCCTATCAATTTCTGAAAATCATTTAAGATGTTTAGCTTCTCTGTTATTAAGGACAGTTTTTGTACCGTAAGCAACTTAGTGTATACTTCATATCCTAAATATGGAAAAAGAAATGTCTTTGTCTTTGAATGTCTTTGAATTTTTTTTTTTTTTGGAGCTATGTACTATTTGTAATTCCTTAGTGTTTCTATGGTCTTTTGTAGACATGCTTGTAACATTTTTTCCTCAGGTGCACATCCCAATATATCATCCATATAATGTATTAGCATAACTTTTGGGAATGCTTTTCTTATTGGAGCAAGAGCAGCAGCAACATACATTTGACACATAGTAGGGCTGTTTTTCATTCCCTGTGGCAAAACTGTCCATTCATATCTTTTATTAGGCTCAACTAAGTTAATTCTGGGCACTGAAAAGTCAAATCTTTTCATATCTTCCTTATCCAGAGGGAAAGAATAGAAACAATCCTTAATGTCTATAACCTAAAGAGGCCATTCTCTAGGGCCTAGGCAATTGAGTAGGAGATGGAAGTCCAGGCTGAAGAGTTTCCATAGTTTCCATCTCCTCATTCACCTTTCTTAAATCAGTTAACATCCTCCATTTTCAAGATTTCGTTTTTTACAACAAATAATGGGGAATTCCAAGGACTTAGAGAAGGTTGTAAGTGTCATTGGTCAAGTTGCTCCTGTATTATATCTAATAAGGCCTGAATTTTATCACTACCAAAGAGCCACTGTTCTATCTACACTGGTGTATCAGTTTTCCATTGGATAGAAACAGGTGAAAGTGTTGGCAGGCCTTCAACAGCAACCCTGCTTAAAAAACCAAAGTATTTATTTTAAACCCTAATTGTTGTAAAATGTCTCTTTCCCACAGATTGATGGGGATTTTTTCAACTATAAAAGGAGTAAAAACTCCTGTTTTGCCTTCAAAAATCCATCCAATAGGGGCAGCACTAACTTCAGCTGCTATTGATCCTCTTACACCAGACATGTAGGTGTCTGCTTTAATCTATGGCCAGTGACTGTGCCAGTTGGCACCTCTAATAACTGTTTGATCTGCACCTGTGTCTACCAATCCTTCCAATGCTATGCCATTTATATAGATCATGAGCATAGGTTGGTTAGCTGTTACAGCTGCTGTCCAATATATTGCTGGATTTTGGGGCTTGGAGGCAGAATCTGGGCAACTAGCTGCACACTGCTTATTAGAATTCTGTATCCGTAAACCTGATGCTACTACTTCTTCTGGGTGATGTCACACATTGTCTACCTGTATTAGTGACTGGGATATAATCTACACATTCTCCAGTTTCCCACATCAGTGTGTGGATGGACACAGTTTTGTATATACTCTCAGGAGGTGAAATGGTCAAGCCTTCTGTGCCTGGAGGCAAGGGATCCATAAGCTGGAGAGGAACAGATTTTACTTCTCCAGGGGGTATCTCAGTTGTCCCAGCTGCATACAACTCTATTCTCCCCAGTTGTAATCCCTTTCTCCCATCAACTTGCTTCCTGGCTGATTGGTCATGTGTGGTTACTGGACTTCTAGGCACTCTCTGGGTGTAGCTTTGGCTGCCATCATTCCCGAAGTAATTTTTGCCTTGGGCCCTGGGGCTGGTCCCCTCATTCTATTTCCCTGAATCAGTCTACATTCTGATACCCAATGGAAGCCTCTGTTGCATTTTGGACATGGGGTATAGGGCCTTGTTTTCCCATTCTGTTTCCTCATTTTGTCTTTATATCAACATTGAGCTTTCAGATGCCCTGCTTTACCACAATGAAAGCATTGACGAGTCTCTCTGGAAGTCCCTTGCCAAAAGGGACCCTGTCTACCCATGGTGGGATCTTGGGAAGTCTGCATCATAGCCTGGCTATAAAAGGCATTTGTGCCCACTGTGACACAGAGTCTTATGGGCTCCTCTAAAGGAGAAACCTTCTATTATGCTTCAGGTAAAGTCAAAAAAGCAGGGATAGCCATCCTTATCTCAGATCAAGCAAAAGCAAAAATTGATCTAATTAAAAGAGATAAGAAAGGAAACTGTATCTTGCTAAAGGGTACTATAGACAATGAAGCAATATCAATATTAAACTTATAAGCACCAAGTGGTATAGCATCTACCTTCCTAAAGGAGAAGTTAGGAGAGTTGCAAGAAGAAATAGATAGCAAAACTATAATAACGGGAGATCTCAATCTTGCAGTCTCAGATTTAGATAAATCAAATCACAAAACAAATAAGAAAGAAATTAAAGAGGTAAATAGAATATTAGCAAAATTAGGTATGATAGATCTCTGGAGAAAACTGAATGGTGACAGAAAGGAATATACTTTCTTCTCAGCAGTTCATGGAACCTATTCAAAACTTGACCATATATTAGGACATAAAGACTTCAAAATTAAATGCAAGAAGGCAGAAACAGTATATGCTTTCTTTTCAGATTACAATGCAATTAAAAACTACCTTCAGCAAAACGTTAAGTATAAATAGACCAAAAAGTAATTGGAAACTAAACAATTTCATCTTAAAGAATGATTGCGTGAAACAGCTCATTATAGACACATTTAATACTTTCACTCAAGATAATGACAACGATGATACATCATAGCAAAATTTGTGGGATGCAGCCAAAGTGATAATTAGGGGAAATTTTATATCGTTAGAGGCTTACTTGAATAAAATAGAGAAAGAGGAGATCAATGAATTGGGCTTGCAACTTAAAAAGCTAGAAAAAGACCAAATTAAAAACCCCCAATCAATTACTAAACTTGAAATTCTAAAACTAAAAGGAGAAATTAATAATATTGAAAGTAAAAAACAAAACAACTATTGAACTAATAAACAAAACTGAGTTGGTTTTATGAAAAAATAATAAAATTGATAAACCTTTGGTAAATTTGATTAGAAAAAGGAGAGAGGAAAATCAAATCAGTAGTCTTAAAAATGCAAAGGGAGAACTTTCCACCAATGAAGAGGAAATTAAAGAAAGAATAACGGGTTCCTTTGCCCAACTTTATGCCAATAAATTTGATAACCTAAGCGAAATGGAGGACTACCTCTAAAAACATAGGCTTCCCAGATTAACAGAGGAGGAAGTAAATTGCTTAAATAGTCCCATTTCAGAAAAATAAATAGAACAAGCTATTAATCAACTCTCTAAAAAAAAAATCCCCAGGACCAGATAGATATACATGTGAATTCTATCAAACATTCAAAGAACAACTAGCCCCAATGCTTTATACTCTATTTGAAAAAATAAGGAATTAAAGAGCCCTACCAAATTCCTTTTATGACACAGACATGGTACTGATACCTAAACCAGGTAGGTTGAAAACAGAGAAAGAAAATTATAGACCAATCTCCCTAATGAATATTGATGCTAAAATCTTAAATAAGATATTAGCAAAAAGACTACAGAAAATCATCCCCAAGATTATATACCATGATCAAATAGGATTTATACCCGGAATGGAGGGCTGTTTCAATATTAGGAAAACTATCAGCATAATTGGCCATATTAATAACCAAATTAACAAAAAACATATGATCATCTCAATAGATGCATAAAAAGCATTTGATAAAAGGAAACATCCATTCTTATTAAAAACATTTGAATGTGTAGAAATAAATGGACTTTTCCTTAAAATAAGCAGTACATCTATTTAAAACCATCAGTAAGCATCATATGAAATGAGAATAAACTGCAACCATACCCAGTAAGATCAGGAGCCAAAGAATGTTGCCCACTCTCACTGTTACTATTTAATATTGTATTAAAAATGCTAGCTTTGGCAATAAGATTTGAGAAAGAGATTAAAGGAATAAGAATAGGCAATGAGGAATCCAAATTATCACTCTTTGCTGATGATATGATGGTATACTTAGAGAAGCCCAGAGATTCTATTAAAAAGTTATTAGAAATAACCCACACCTTTAGCAAAGTTGCAGGATACAAAATGAACCCACAAAAGTCATCAGTATTTTTACATGTCACTAACAAAATCTAACAGTTAGAGTTACAAAGAGAAATTCCATTTAAAAGTAAGTACGTTTATAAAAATATTTGGAAATCTGCCAAGGAAAATCAAAACTTTATGAGCAAAACTACAAAATAATTTCCACACAAATTAAGTGTGATCAAACCAACTGGAAAAATATTAAATGCTCTTGGATTGGGCGAGCAAATAGAATAATGATGGCAATACTACCTAAACTAATCTATTTATTTAGCACTATACCAATCAGACTCCCAATAAACTATTTTAGTGACCTAGAAAAAATAGCGACAAAGTCCATATGGAAAAACAAAAGGTCAAGAATTTCAAGGGAATTAATGAAAAAAAAAATCAAATGAAGGTGGCCTAACTGTACCAGATCTAAAATTATATTATAAAGCAGCAGTTACTAAAACCATTTGGTATTGGCTAATAAATAGACAAGTTAATCAATGGAATAGGTTAGGTACAAAGGACAAAACAGCCAATAACTTTAATAATTTAGTGTTTGACAACTCCAAAGACCTCAGATTTTGGCATAAGAACACATTATTTGACAAAAATTGCTGGGAAAATTGGAAATCAGTATAGCAGAAACTAGGCATTGACCCCACACTTAACACTGTACTCTGAGAAAAGGTCAAAATGGGTCCATGACCTAGGCATAAAGAATGAGATTATAAATAAATTGGAAGAGCATAGGATAGTTTACTTCTTAGACCTGTGGAAGAGGAAGGAATTTTGACCAAAGAAGAACTAGAGATCACTATTGACTACAAAATAGAAAATTTTGATTATATCAAATTGAAAGGTTTTTATACAAACAAAACTAATGCAGACAAGATTAAAAGGGAAGCAAAAAACTGGCAAAACATTTTCACTGTCAAAGGTTCTGATAAAGGCCTCTTTTCCAAAATATATAGAGAATTGACTCTGATTTATAAGAAATCCATCCATTCTCCAATTGAAAAGGTCAAAGGATATGAACAAAATTTTCAGATGACAAATTGAAATTTCTACCAATAAAATATCCCAAATCATTATTAATCAGAGAAATCAAATTAAAGACAACCTGAGATACCATTCACCCCCTTCGATTGGCTGAATTTGGAAAGATAATGCGGAATGTTGGAGGGGATGTGGGGAAAACAGGACACTAATTTTGTTGATGGAATTTGGAATACTTCCAGCCATTCTGAAAAAATTTGGACCATGCTCAAAAGAAAACCTGTACATATTTGATCCGATGTTTCTACTGGGCATATCCCAAAGATACTAAAGAAGGGAAAGGGACTTTTTGGGTGAAAATGTTTGTTTGGGCCCTTTTGTAGTGGCTAAAGCTGGAAAATGAATGGATGCCCATCAATTGGAGAATGGTTGATAAACTTGGTATATGAATCTATAAATTTTTTTGTTCTGTAAAAATGACCAGCAGGACAAATACAGAGGATTGGCGGTTTACATGAACGGATGCTAATGAAAGAGCAGAAAGATCATTATATACCTCAACAACAATACTGTCTGAGGATGTATTCTGATGAGGGATTTTCAAAAAATCAACCAAAGAAAGGATTTAAAACCTCACAAAGGAAAAAACCGGGAAATGAAGAAAGCGCTTTTACCCCAGGAAAAAAAACCCTGAAAAAGAAACTGTTTTTTAACCTAATTTATTAAATCAGTTTTTAATTGAAATTTTATTTAGGGTAAATGGAAAAAAAATTTAACAGGGATTAAGAGAAATTTTGGGAAAAAATTACCCACACATGGGCTCTGTCAATAAAAAGTTATAATAAAAAGAAAATAAAAAAAAATAAATGGAGTTTTAATCACACTGTTTTATGATTCCAACATAGTACTTTAATGGTAAAAAGAATACTTATTTAATTTAACTTATTGGAATAGATATTGCCTAGCATCATTTCACTTCATCCAATGGCTTTCAAAATTTTTCACTTAATATAAATTTGAAATATTGGTCTTGATACTGGATAGAATGACTGTTAAATTACTCATTTTTTTTTTACATTCTTCCCTTCTTTATTCATTCACTAAAACAAAAAATAAATCTCCTAGAGTGCTTTTGGAAAAATCTACAGTATGGAATACTGATGAAAGAACATTCTACCTTTTGTTTATCAGATAGGTGAAAGCATTACATATGTGGAATATTAGCTTTAATGATTCAAGTGATTCTCTGTTGGTTAACACAAATGGTAAGTCCCCACAATCTTGCTTTAATGTTGATGTATCTTTATGACAAGTTTAGATTAATAAGTATTTTTAAATTGTCTATGTCATTATTTTATTTGGTCAATTAATACAATAAGTATAAAACAGGTTCTCATATATTATTCTGATATGACATATTCTAATTTCCAAGATGAAACATTTAAACAATGAACATTTAAACAATGGGCCTATCATATTAATTTGAACTGCCCCCTCCCCAAACCAGAAGTACCAAAAGAGGGAAAATATGGGAAAATGCAAAAACAAAAACAAAACAAAAAAACAAAAAAGGATTCATGTCAAAAAATAAAATAAAAAATGAAACACCTAATTTAAGATAAAAGTTCTTTGTTCAAATAGTCAGTATTGTTATATTGATGCAAAGGAGAAATCATATGCACTTATGAAACTTTATGTAAAATCTCTCAGTGAACTCTGTCCCTTGCTTTGGATTCCCAGTGCTTAATAAAGGGTCTCCTACACTAGTGCTTAATAATACTTACTGACTAATCATTACACAAACTTTATCTGGGATAAATAAGTTACTGCCTTAAGTTATTACTTCACATTCAAAGGACAAAGTAATAGAGGATTTAAAATTTATTAATCATATAGAATTTTCATAACACATAAACAACTGACATCATGCTGGGGATAGTTCTACTAAGATTTTGAGATTAATTGAAGGGAATGAAAAAATTTCAAATAGCGATAGGAGAAAGCTAATTTTTAATTTAAATATATACTGAATAACCATACCAAATGTAATAATCATAACCAAATCACAGATTAATTCCTAAGTCCAAAAACCCCTTATTTCCCAGGGTATATATGATGGGATTAAATTGGATTATAATAGTTGAAAAGTGAAAACAACTTTTGGATTCCTGAAAGAGGTTTTGACAGGGGTTTGTATTAATGATAGCAGAACCATAAAAGAAGATCACAACTGTGGTAGAAGAACAAGGGAAAATGCAGACTCACGGCGATGGAAGTTTCAGAATGATATAATTTTTAACATAGGACCTATTATTAAGAAAAAGGAAGCACAATTATAACACAGTACAACTATAAATAATGTACTCCAAAAGAGAACTCCACAAGCTATATGAGTAAGGGTGAAATCACAGAAAAAATGATCAAGCCTTTTTAGAGCCACAGAATGGTAGAGAAAAAAATCAGGATTACCACGGTATGACTGGTTGTACTGATCCAGGAACCAGTGACCAACTGGGCACATCTCTGGTCATTATTGAGGATAATACAGAGGCCTACAGATGGCCACATAGGTCATACCATAACAGCTAGGAGAAGCATCACCCCGAGAATAAAAAAAGCAAAAGTTGAGCAAACAAAACAAATATTTCTTTCTGTTCCTAAGATCAGAAACCACTCTAGGAGGGGTTATGGGGAACATATTTCTAGAAAAGAAATTTCTAATAAAAAAAATACATGGGTGTTTTAGAATAGTAATCTTGGTTAATATAAATGAGTCCATTCCCAAAGATGATATCATATACGATTAAAAAAATCCAAACAGAAACCTTGAAGTTTGGCAGATCAGAAAAACCCATTAAACTTCCACAATAGTGAGATTTTTGTTTGCCATTTGATTTATTTCAAGTGTATTTCATTGA
Organism: Sarcophilus harrisii; assembly: GCF_902635505.1. NCBI lineage: Eukaryota > Metazoa > Chordata > Mammalia > Dasyuromorphia > Dasyuridae > Sarcophilus > Sarcophilus harrisii. Next base: position 251,429,982 of record NC_045431.1, read on the forward strand.
TGGAAATTTGGAGTATGAACTTATCATTTGTTCTATCTTGAATTTACATTTTATTCTCTGGTTTGGATAAATTAAGGATTTAAATTTCCTCCTAATGATGAAATTCTTCTCTAAACCCCTTCAGCTTTTTTCAATTTAGGTTCAAAGCTTATAATGAAAACAATTTATGTTCCTTAAATAAATAAGATCTCCAATTCTGGCACATATTTAAACAATCACTCTTTTTCTATCCTTTTCACATTCTATAGTCCCTTGAAAACACCACAGTTCCCTGTTTTCTAGTAGCAGGTAGCTGTTGTGCCAAAACATCAGAAGGATGATTCTAGAATATTTGGATGAAAATAAAGAGAGAAGATATCACATGTAATGGGCTGAAGCTCGAGTTGATGCACTGAGGTCCCAAGCACGTGAGGCTAAATAGTAATTGGACCATAATCTATTAATATACATGCTTGGAGAAAGAATGGCCCCTGACCACTCTTTTTGCAAGTCCTGATGTGTTGTATAGAAAATGATGATTTTGGTGGGTGGAATCAGAGGAGCAGGAATAGAGGCTGGAAAAGAAGGCTGGCTGGCTCCTGGTCTGGCTGGCTTCTGGTCTGGCTAGCTTCTTCACTCAGCTGCACACATTGCAATCGTGAACCCCCCTTCACCTCCGATCCCCCTTCACCCCGGATCCTTCTTCACCTCTACTGAGAATAAAGATTGAAGGTTCTCCCTTAACCTGAATTCCTGATTCCTTCTGATTTTAAAATATGTGGTCATCACAATCACATACAATAAAATCTTGGAAGTACCCTTCAGTGTCAAAAAATATTTAGTAATATAATTGTATTTTTAAAAACATTGTGATCCCTTGGGATTAAAAGAAATGCTGTTTTGCAAAGTACTTTCTTCCAGTGCCCATTTCTTTGTTTGACTATATACATATATAATATATGCATAGTCTATACAAACAAATATATACATCTATAGTCCTTATATCTGTGCCTTTACACAATAGCATAAAATTGAACATACATATATTTATTATATATGTAAATGATACTGTAATACTATTCTGCTTATTAGGTATACTTGCCTTCATAGACTTTCAAAGTTCTTCACCTATAACATTTAAAGTTGTAACTCCCTGAGCTGTTATTTATCTTAATAACTTCTTTGGTGCATTGTAGGGAAATTAGACTGAAAATCTTTCTGATCTATCTCCCTTAGTACTGTGGACTTTGGTATCTCATGTCCTCATAACCATTGATATTGAATGAGAATACTTCTCTTCAACAAACTCCCTTTACAATAAATCACTGAACAACAACAACAACAAAAAAGAATCAAACTTGTTTCCTTGAGGAACATTTGTTCTTTCATGCTGTATAAATTCAGGAAAAAGGTTTTGCCTCAGAGAGCTCTTACAAAGTCTAACACCAGTGGTTAGCATACTGTCTTATACATAGTAGCTAGTAAATAAATGCTTATTGACTGACTACTTTCAGTTATTTAGGAATCTAGTTCATTGGGGCCCAATGAATCAGAGTCATCCTAGGCAAGTAATGCCTATCATCACATATTATTTATCAGTCCCTTTCAGAACATTGTAATGCCCTCCTATTGCTTACAAGTTTAAATAAAATTTTTCATTAGCAGAGAAAACAAAATAAATTGGAGTTCAGCATTTCAATCAACAGAATATCAGCATTCCATGAGCCACTTTCTTTTTGATTTGGAAATTTTTTTTCAGTTTTGCTCTAATAATGATTTTTTATACTAGTATATTGTCTTTAAAAAAGTCAACTCAGAAGGAATCTAACATGAAAGTTATTGTCTTTGTATCTAAGATGAGAATGTAAGATACAGGAAGAATAAAATTTAATAGTAAGAAAGTGGAGTGTATTCAGAAAGTCTTAAGTGTAACAACACATGATGATTTTTCACATAGCCCATTTTTTTTGTTTGCTCCCTCAGAAACAATACTTTTATTTTATATAACATTGTTTGAGAATATATGTCCAGAACTTGGTATTTCTAAGTCATATTGAACATCTGCCAAGTAAGTAAAATGAGGCAGAACAGGTTAACCAACATGGAACATTTGAAATGAAAAAAATTTTTTTTATCTTGTTGGAGAAGGTAAAGGAAAAAAACTCATAATTTTTAGTGAGTTTTTCTTTTGGTTTATACCTGCCATTTCTCTGATATTAGCTTATAGCTAATTAAGCAAGATCAGAAGATCCCATTAGACCCCTTGAATATTAATAATGCTGTTTATACAGAGAGAGATATGATGAAATTTCTACCATGGGGTCTCCGGGATCTGTTTTCCCTAATTCTGATAGACATGCTAATGAGTCATCTCAGAATTATAGTATCTTGAAAAAAAAACATAAAAACCCAATAAAAATTACTATACAAAGACTCACAAAAAAAATTACCACAACTTCCTTTTCCATAAAGCTATGAAGGTAAAATAATATGCTTTTGTTTTAATGGCAATTGTAGATTCTTTTGAATGGGATATTTTTATAGCTTTCACATAATGAATTTTTTTAATATCAACTATTAAACATTCAATAATTCTTGTATATTATAGCTTCATCTTAAAATTCATTTTATTTCTTATTTTTAGTCTATCATGTAATTATTGTGAATAACTTTGTAGCCCTTTTATTATCACATAAACTTTTATACCTTTCAAAGTTTTTCTTACCCTTGATATTATTTATTGGATAATGATTCAGAACTGAATATTTGTCAGTGTACTTTGAACAAAAGAAGACAACATTCAAGTCCAGAAGATTTTTATCACACTTCATGAAAATACTTTCTTTTACTTTGCTGAATCTCTATAACCAAGCAAGACCTTAAGTATTAGAGATCCTACAGTAATTAATGTTTTACCTCTGAGCAATGTTGAGGTTCTAAAAGTAAAACAGCTTAGGCTTACCTTTCTAATCTGGGATCAAAGCATCTTCATATGTTTTTTGATTGGTGGAAAATAATTTCAGATAATATATCTATATATATAGATATAGATATAGATATAGATATATATAGATAGATATTGACATATGCATGTATAGTATATATTACTCTTTAAAGCATTATACAAACCTGTCTGATTTAATTCTCAAAAAAATTCTATGAAGTTGACCCTAAAAGTATTGTCATTTCAATTGTAGAGATCAGAAATTTGACATTGAAACAAAGTGATTTGCCAATGTCCTAAAACTTACAAGTGCCAGTATTGGTATTTTAACTACCAAAGACTACTATTCTACCCTACTTTTCTAGACCTGATCCCAAATATGCAACAATCATATAAGTCTAATAAGTGCCCTTTGTATTTAGAACATTTATATCTCTTTAAGTAAAAAAAAAAAAAAAATCTTGTACTATTCTATTCTATGGGGACTCATCTCCCATGCTATTTCTCAATTTTTAATGAGCGCCTGGCTATAGTATCTAATAAAAATCCAAGGCTCTAACTTGTGTTGATACTTTACCATGTCTCAGGAAATACTCTTGGGTATTGATTATGAAGATGTTGAAAACTATCTCAAAATAAATATATCCCAGCAGTATGAGTGTTGGGAATCATTCGGACTTGCAATAGGCTCAAATATTATCACTGACTGTGAAGACCGCATATTTTAAAATCAGCCAGAGTCAGGAATTCAGATTAGGGGAAAATCGTCAGTCTTTATTTCAGTGAAGAAAGATCGGAGGTGGAAGATAATCGGCAATAGCAATGTGTGCAGCTGAGTCAAGAAGCTAGCTAGACCAACAGCCACACGACCAGCAGGTATAAGCATGGAACCCAGGCTCAATCTCTATTAATAGGGTATTATAGTCCAATACTATTTAGGCTCATGTGCTTGGGACCTCAGTGCATCAACTCAAGCCTCAGCCCATTACATCTCCCGCTTTCTTTTGTTTTAGAACACAGGTGGTCCTGCCATCCCTGACTCCTCAGGGAGGTCAGAGCCCCCAAGGGGAGGTGATCATACCCTCCCTGACTTCTCAGGGAAGGAGGTGAAAGCACCGAAAAGGAGGTGATCACAGCCTCCCTAACTTCTCAGGAAAGGCGGTGAAAGCACTAAAAAGGAGATGATCACCCCTCCCTGACATCTCAGGAAAGGAGATGAAAAGCACCAAAGGGAAGTGGGGGTTGTTAGTGGGTTTCTGGGCTGAAGAGTCTTATTATGCACAAACCCATCAGCATGGGAGGTATTACACAAGCACATAGCAATAACGCAGAGGCTATTAGGGATGACTCGCCCCACAGTCAGTGCAGGCTCAATGTGGTGTAACAAACATGAATTGTACACGTAAGTAGTGTTATATCAAACAATATAAATCAACATGGCATTAGAAAAGATCACCAGAAGTCCTAGAAGGAGGGTATGTAAACAACAGTCACACATACACCTTCTTCAGCAGCCAGGAGATAGTCCAAAACCAATCTATTGTCCATTGCTTCACATGTCAGAGAATTCAATGATCCCCCTGAGTTTTCAAAGTCCTGAAAAAATCTTTTTATGTGTTAGGGAATCCAATGATTCCAGCAGATTTTGAAGTTCTGTAACAGTCTTATTATTTCTCAGAGAATCCAATGATTCCTGAGGGTTTTCAAGTCCTATGTCTCAGAGAATCCAATGATTCCTGAGAGTTTCCAAGGCCTATGTCTCAGAGAATCCAATGATTCCTGAGGGTATTCAAGTCCAACAATCTTTGATGTCCATGAATCAAACGCCATAACTGGCACACTCTTTCAATGGTGAGCACAATCAGCAACAGAACCACGCAATATTTCTTGGGTCTTTTCCTTTGTTTCAAGGGTCTGCTCTGTCTCTCTGCAATGGACAAGGCAAATACAGCTCATTGGCACCCATCTGATTCCTTTTCCACCTGTAGAGATACAAGCAAACCCTCTCCCCCAAGCAGTTAGCCTATCGGGTCCTTTCCATTCACCACTTTCTGGGTCTCTCCACATCACCTGGCGATTATCTAAACATAGTAGAGCTGCTCGCACTGGACACTGACCTTCCGGTGGGCTATAAAACCTGTCTGTTGTAGCCAGTGAATCTTTGTGAAAAATCAAGAAGTTAATAGTATAAAAGGTTAGATTTAGAAGTTCTCTAGGGTTACCTGTGGCTCCCCCTTTCTTTTGTTTTTGGAGGAGCATCTTCATATCTATGTTTCTTTTCTTTACTATTGCCTGTCCTTGAGGATTAAAAGGTATGCCCATGGTATGTAAAATCTTATACTGTGCACAAAAGTGTGCAAAATGTTTTGAAGTATAAGCAGGACCATTGTCTGTTTTTATTGCTTGTGGCACACCCATAATGGCAAATGCTTGTGTGAGGAATTCAGTGACCACTTGGGCTGTCTCTTTTGCTTCTGCTATTGCAAAAGTGAATCCCAAAAAGGTATCTACCACAAAGTGGATAAAAGATAGACGAGCAAAAGATTTATAATGGGTCACATCCATTTGCCAGATTTCATTGGGTGTCAAACTATGAGGGTTCTTCCCTGGAGGCAGTGTAGGAGCGTGGAAAGGAAGCAATGAGGCTTACATCCCAGTTTCCTTGTTATCAATTAAACTAGTGGAGCAGCGTGATGATATTTAGAATGAGATGCCTGGGCTTCCTGGAATAAAGGAGTATTGACCAACATAGTCAGAAGGCTATCTGCCTTTGAATTGCCATCAAATATGGGACCTGGAAGTCCACTATGAGAGTGGACATGTAATATGTAGATCTTACCTGGATGCTTTCTCACTTGCTCTTGAAGTTTCTTAAAGAGCTGATATATATTAGAGGCTGCAAATTTTATTTGGGCTGTGGCAATTCTTTGTACCACACCTACTGAATAGGCCGAATCAGATATTATATTTATGTCTCCTGGATAATAAGTAAGAGCTAGAATGATCGCGTACAATTCATTCTGCTGAGTGGACTGAAAAGGAGTTCTGACTACTCTCTTTATAGTTAGATCATGAGAGTACACAGCACAAATATTATGTTTGGATGCATCCGTGAAGATTGTTGGTCCTTGAAGAGGAACTTTAGAAACTTTTTCTTCAAGAATCCATTGCCAATTATGTAATAGTCTGGTTATCTTTAATGGAGACCTATGTTTAAAATTTGGAGCCATGGCTAATAAAATTTGCCACTCTGGGATGATCTCACAACACACATTAATTTGTGTATTGGTATAAAAGGTATATATCTTGTCAGGTCTTGTCCCAGATAATTGCACTGCTTGCTTAGTGGCCTTTAATAAAATTCTAGCCACAAGAACTGGTAGGGAGTAAGGCTTTGTTCTGGTTGTGCCGGGAAGTTCACCCACTCTATCACACTGTCTCCTTGATGAAGGACTGCTGTGGGTGCCTCTTGTGTGACAAAAACTGATATTTCCAAGGGTTTTTGAGTGACTCTTTTAACCACATTGGATAAAGCCAGTTCAATTTCTCTCAAAGCCTCTTGAGCTTCTTTTGTAAGCTGGCATGGTCAATTTAAAGCAGTCTACCCTTAAAATGTCATATAATGGTTGTAACTGATAGGTAGTCAAACCTAACACTGGGCGCATCTATTGGATATCTACTATCAATTTCTAAAAATCATTCAATGTGTTTAGCTTCTCTGTTCTTAAGGACAGTTTTTGAACTGTAAGCACCTTAGGGTATACTTCATATCCTAAATATTGAAAAGGAGCATGTCTTTGAATTTTTTCTGGTGCTATGTATAATTTGTAATTCCTTAGTGTTTCTATGGTCTTTTGTAGACATGATTCTAATATTTGTTCCTCCGGTACACATCCCAATATATGATCCATATAATGTAATAACATTACTTTTGGAAATGCTTTTCTTACTGGAGTAAGAGCAGCAGTCACATACATTTGACACATGGTAGGGCTGTTTTTCATTCCCTGTGGCAAAACTGTCCATTCATATCTTTTATAAGGCTCAGCTAAGTTAACACTGGGCACTGAAAAGGCAAATCTTTTCATATCCTCCTTATCCAGAGGGATAGAATAGAAACAATCCTTAATATCTATCACCCAAAGAGGCCATTCTCTAGGCAACTGAGTAGGTGATGGAAGTCCAGGCTGAAGAGTTCCCATAGTTTCCATCTGTTCATTCACCTTTCTTAAATCTGTTAACATCCTCCATTTTCCAGATTTCTTTTTCACAACAAACACTGGGGGAATTCCAAGTTCTTAGAGAAGGTTTTAAGTGTCCTTGGTCAAGCTGCTCCTGTACTATATCTAATAAGGCCTGAATTTTATTGTTACCTAAGGGCCACTATTCTATCCACACTGGTGTATCAGTTTGCCATTGGATAGGAACAGGTGAAAGTGTTGGCAGGCCTTCAATAGAAGCCCTGCTTAAAAAAACAAAGTACTAATTTTTAACCCTAATTGCTGTAAAAGTCTCTTCCCCACAGATTGATGGGGATTTTTTCAACTATAAAAGGAGTAAAAACTCCTGTTTTGCCTTCAAAAGTCCATCTCATAGGGGCAGCACTAACTTCAGCTGCTATTGATCCTCCTACACCAGACATGTAGGTGTCTGCTTTAATCTTTGGCCAGTGACTGGGCCAGCTGGCACCTCTAATGACCGTCCGATCTGCACCAGTGTCTACCAATCCTTCCAATGGAAGGCCATTTATATAGATTGTGAGCATAGGTCAGTCAGTTTTTACAGCTGCTGTTCAGTATATTGCTGGATTTTGTGATCTGGAATCAGAATCTGGGTGACTATCACCAAGCTGCTTATTAGGATTCTGTATGAGTAAACCTGATGCTACTATTTCTCCTGGGTGATAAGTCACACATTGTCTGCCTGTATTGGTGACTGGGATATTATCTACACATTCCCCAGTTTCCCACATCAGTATGTGGATGGACACTGTTTTGTACGAGATTTCACCTCTCCAGGGGGTATCTCAGTTGTCTCAGCTGCATACAACTCTATTCTCCCTAATTGTAATCCCTTTCTCCCATCATATGGCATCCTGGCTGATTGATCATATTGGGGTATTGGATGTCTAGGCACTCTCTGGGTGTAGCATTGGCTGCCAACATGCCCCAAGTGTTTTTTGCCTGGTGCCCTGGGACTGGGCCCCTCATCCCGTTTCCCTGAACCTGGCTACATTCTGAGGCCCAGTGGAAGCCTCTGTTGCATTTTGGACATGGGGTACTGGGTCTTGTTCTCTCACCCTGTTTTCTCACTCTACCTCTATATCAACATTGAGCTTTCAGATGCCCTACTTTACCACATTGAAAGCATTGACATGTCTCTCTGGAAGTCCCTTGCCATAAGGGACCCTGTCTACCCATGTTGGGATCTTGGAAAGTCTGCATCGTAGTCTGGCTATAAAAAGCATTTATGCCCACTGTGGCACAGCGTCTTATGAACTCCTCTAAAGGAGCATCCTTATGCAGCCCTAGTATAATTCTTCTGCTGACCTCATTAGCATTTTCCTTAGCAAGTTGCCTTATTAAAACATCTGTTGATGCATTTTCCCCATTAGTTCTTGTGATAGCAGTCTGAAAACATCCCACAAATTCAGCAAAGTGTTCATTTGGCCTTGTGTTATTTTTGTGAAGACCTTATTTTTGTCATTTTTATTCTGAATCGAAGCCCATGCTTTGATAGCATTAGCAGCAATTTGCTCATATGCTGCTATTGAATAATTAATCTGTACTGTGACATCTGCATAGGGACCTATACCTGTTAGTAGGTCATACGTGATTGCAGCATGAACTGCATTTTGACTATTTTGTTGGGCTTGTATCCTACAGAGCTCACTATATTCAGAAAGCCACAAGTAGTTTTGTCCAGATTCTAGGCATACCCTTGCTATAGATTTCCAATCATTAGGAGTCAAGATTTCAAAAGCCAAATTCTGTAATAGCATCTTAACATAAGCTGATGTAGCTCCATAAAGAGTGTAAGCCTTTTTCAGGTCTTTGAGGATTTCTATGTTAAAAGGAGTGTATCGACTTTCTTGACCTGAGGAATTAAACTGGGAAATTACAGGGAAAATATGCATTTGGAGCTCTGTGACATCTATACCCTTTTCTTTGGCCTTCATTAAGCCCTGTTGTAATCTAGACATAGAAGTGGTTGGATGCAGAGGGGGAGGTGCTGGTGCGCTGGTGCTGTCACTGCCCCCCCCCCCCCCCCCTCCCCTGAGGGTGGAGTTGATGGAGGAGAGTCAATCACTTGTTCCTGAGGTGGGGATGAAGCTGCCTCCTGAGGTGGAAAATCGCCAGACCCTTGCTCACTTAAGTCTCCATGTCCTGTGGGGATATGGTCATTAATCCCTTCATTGTCTTCCTCCTTAATATCAGGCTTCCCCAAGAGCTGGAGCTGCAGCTTTTTTCTTTCTTCTAGGGATAGGGTTTCTTAGTGCTAACTGAATTATACTGTATAAATTGAATGCCTCCATGAAAATTGAATGAGTACTGTTTTCACTGTAATATGCGGACTTCTGTTGTCCAACCAGGGACCAATTATCTCAAGAGATCTGCTCCTCCTCTATGAACCAAGGGGAGATGCGGTTTAATGTACCCACAAGTCTAGCTACCTGTTCCCAAGTTATAAGTAGCTCTTGTCCTTCTATCAGCTTAAGCATTCTTTCTATAGGACCACTCTTGGGTGAGGTTGAAGGGGTTGGGGGAGGGGATGGAGAGTCTTTGTCCCATTTCAGCCAAAAAAAAGATTACTAGTTTAGTTTTTAACAAAATAAGTTCCCTCTTTGTCTATTAACAATACTCACCCAAGTTCCTGGTCACCAGAGACTTCTTCAGTCCTTGGTTCCCACCATTGGGCGCCAAATGTGAAGACCACGTATTTTTAAATCAGCCAGAGTCAGGAATTCAGGTTAGGGGAAAATTGTCAGTTTTTATTTTCAGTGAAGAAAGATCGGAGGTAGAAGGGAATCGGCGATAGTAATGTGTACACCTGAGTCAAGAAGCTAGCTAGACCAACAGCCACACGACCAGCAGCTACAAGCATGGAACCCAGGCTCAATCTCTCCCAGATTCTCTTCCTCTCTCTCTCTGCCTCCACCCACCAAAATCATCATTTCCTATACAACACATCAGGACTTGCACAGAGAGTAGGCGGGGGCCATTCTTTACCTAATCCTTTATATTAATAGGGTATAGTCCAATTACTATTTAGCCTCACATGCTTGGGACCTCAGTGCATCAACTCACCCCTCAGCCCATTACAACTGACAAATAAAGTCACTGATAATTGTACTTCGACTTATTGGACTTTTTGATGAAAAGTGTTTTATAAAAAATAAATGAATAAATGAATTCTAATTAGTGAAAAGAAGATAAGAATTCAAGATAAATTATTACTGATTAATGATGGCCTAATGAAATACCATTCTTGGTGGCTATTAAGATGTATCAATTTCCAGAAGGGACAAAATATCTAAGGGAATAATTTCAATAATTAAGGTGTGTGAAACCATATTCTAGATAAAAGATCTCAGCATTGTTATTAAAAGCATATGCTAAATGCATGTCTTTGTGATTGTGCATAGTTTCTTATTTTTTAAAAAAATTATAATCAATCTTCTATTCATCTATCCATCTATTTCTATATCTCTCTATTTATCTATCTATCTACCTGGAGTTTCTATCATGTATGAGATACAGACATACTAGGAAGACTGGACATTGAAGATCATAACAAAGAAGAATGTGATAAACATGAAGAATATGATGCTGCCACCATTTCTAACTATCATTGATATGCTTGTATTATATAAATGCTTTATATACACTTAAATGTCTACAAAGTGCACAAACACAAATATAGGTATCACTTTTTCTTACTTTGTATGTAGAGAGATAGGTATACTGTACATAGCTTGATATCTATAAAAAATATTAGATATTAGTTTATTAAAGTCTTCAGGACAGGGACTATTTTTTTTAATATTGGCTGAGAGAACACAATGTTTAAATTTTTAAGATGGCAATAAATGATTGTTATTTTACTGATTAAGCAATTAAAGTTAACACAATAATACTGGTAACTTTTATATGATTTGAATATAATACATTGATTTTATATATATATATATATATATATATATATATATATATATGTGTGTGTGTGTGTGTGTATGTATAAAAATTATGATTGTTATTTTTGTTGTGATATTATTAACCAAACCATAGTGAACAAATTGACCCCCCCACCATCAACATTTTCATCATCACCACCACCAAGCACTTACTAAAAATAAGTTTCAATCTCTATAAAAACATGGATTATAACTTACATTTTTGACTTGCAGTGGTGCACTACAGATGGTCAGTGATCAATATTTGTCTATTTAAAGTTGGAATAGTTTTCCTTTAGGATAGAATTTCAGTGGTAATGTAAAGAAATTCTATTTCAAAAGAAATCTCCTACAGACTAATTTTTAAATTTTTGGCCTCAAAAATGATTTCTTATACGGATGGATTTCTTTCTCTTAAAATTCACTAGGAGAGGTAACATACCAAAAAGACCCTTTGCTTTCAGTTACTGAATATAAAAAATGAACAGATAAATTGTGATAGGTAATATGTGTAGAACTTGTACAAATTCAAGGCATTGACAAAGCAATATGAGTCCCGATATTTGAATATATTTGAGTATATTTGAGACACTCACAAAAGTAATAAAAAATTGTAAGATGGCAATTAACACTTTTGAAAAAAAACTGCATTTTGATGTTACTATAGTTTTATCATCAAACATTTATTATAGATAAATATATATGCATACATACATATATACATAAAAAACTTAATATGCATTTTTGTTTGATGCAGATTGATAATTTTATGTTTCTGTTTATATATCAGAATGAAGAAAGAAGAGGAGAAAAAGAGAATGAAGAAGAAGAAAAAGGAGGAGGAGGAGGAGGAGGGGAAGGGGAAGGAGACAGAAAAGAAGAAAGAGGAGGAAGATAAATAAATTGAAAGAATGGAATGAAATGAAAGAAAAGGAAGAAGATATAGCTATTTTAATATTCCCAATGGGTACTATTACTAATAATGATACTATTACTAATAACAAATGTTCACATTTATTATGACTTATTCAAAACACTATATGTTCTACTTTGTTAGAATCCTTACAAAGTGTTAAGTCGTTAGAGTTGATAGAAACAATGCTTGTGTTTACACTCTTAAGAGTTTATACATTAGAGGTCACACATTAAAGCTCACACCTTTAAGAGAGTTTACACATTAGAGCTCACACGTTGGAGTTCACAAGTATGGGAGATACATAAAGTTAACTTTGTAACTTTGTGAATTCACACCTCCCATAATCCCACTCTCAGAGGAGGAGTCAACCTTTGAGTTTACACCTCTAAAAGAGCATAAAAAGAGCTGAGCTCAGTCAGGAGAAGTCAGTTGAAAAAGACTGAAAGTCAGAAGTCAGTGAGTTCAGAAGATTGCCTGGAGTCAGAGTTGAGCTAGAGGGAGAAGCTGGCAGAAGCAAAAAAGCTAGCAACAAGAGCTCTTGAAACCAAAGAAAGCTAATTGGGCTATTTTGGAAGGGACAATAAAAGATATGAACTTTTATCAGCTGGCTGCATTTGAAGTGATTATTGATTTGATCTGAAACTAAGATTGCCTCCAGAAAATCTCCTCAAGAAACCTGCTCCCAAAGAGAACCATCATATATTAACAGAGGACCATACACTACACTATTTCAGTTCTCTTTCTCCAAAATTCTAATACTTGTAATTTGATTTATTGGGCTGTTTTAAGAAAAGGGCTTTGTTATAAAGTTATTACGTGAATTCTAATTAGTGTAAGAATGGTGATTATAATGGTGCCAATTTAATAATTGCTTGCATATAGAAATTGAAGCTTGCTTATAGATACATACATATATATTTTGTGATTTTTGCATTTAGGCACACATGCATGCATACATGAATATACACACACATGTATAATATATAAACACACACATACCAATTATAATCAAAATTTTCTGACTCCATTTGGGATTTTCTTGGAAAAGATACTATAGTGCTTTGTAATTTTTTTCTTCAGTTCATTTTGTGGATGGGAAAAGTGAGGGAAACAGAGTTACATGACTTGCCTAGAGTCACACAGCTAAAAACATGTCTGAAGTAAGATTTTAACTCAGCAAGATGAGTCTTTCTGATGTCAACCCTGCTTTGTTAATTAAGGAACAAATCAAGGGGAACCCCAGTGTGTCTCTGCACTTTCAGCTGTTAACAAAGAGGAAAATGTGGCCTCCACAAAAATAAAAAACAAAATACACAATAAAAATTAAATTAAATTAAATTAAAATGACCATATCATTACTGGACTGATAAAATGGATTAAAGTTATTTACATTAGCATTTGTGATTTAAAAAAATAAAAAAAAATAATAAAGATTGAATCATCCTAAGTGTTCAAAAATAAGGAACTCAATGCTGTTTCATTGATTTATTGATATGCTGTAGATAAATTTGACAAGTATGCATAAATTCAACAAAACATGGAAAGGATATTATGGGTTAATTTTAATTTTATTTTTATTAAAGAAGTTGATCAGTGTTAGAACAGAATTTGTTCAGATGCACAAGGAGATAATAATACCAAAAATAATAACAAAAACATCTACTTCCCAGTGTTGTTAGATAACATCAAGTTTTTTTAAAGTACATAGTTTAATGAGTAATGTGTAAATACTGAATATGTTTGTGGGTTAATAATAGTGAGTAAATTACATATCAAATATAATTACTGTTTCCTTCTAAATCTTATTTAAATCTCAAATACAAAATAGAAAAAGAAAAAAAAAATGTTGGCATGTGTAGATAAGTACAAAATAGTGGATTAAAACTGTAAAACAGCAAATTTCCATTTTGAGACAACCTATACAATAAATACTAAGCAATGCAATCAAAACTATCTATCTTTCCTTTGTTTCCTTATACATTTTTCTTTGATTTCTGCTTCATAAGCACTCCTTTGAATTCCAATAGGTGATCTGGGTTTGCCCCAGACCCCACCAGAACTGAGCCAACCTGGGCTCTCACAGCCCCGTGGGATCTGAGTCAACTTGGGACCCCTACTTTATTGACTTCACCTGAAGCATAATACAAGGTTGCTTCTTTAAACGAGCCCATAAGATGTTGCGCCACAGTGGACACAAATGTCTTTTATAACCAGGTTATGATGCAGAGTTCCCAAGATCCCAACATGGGAAGACAGGGTCCCTTCTGGCAAGGGACTTCCAGAGAGACTAATCAATGCTAATAAAATTTGCCACTCTGGGATGGTTTCAAAGCACACATTAATTTATGTATTAATATAAAAGGTGTATATCTTGTCAGGTCTTATCCCAGATAATTGTACTGCTTGCTTAATGGCCTTTAATAAAATTCTAGCCACAAGCACTGGGTAAGGAGTAAGGCTTTGTTCTGGTTATGCTGGGAGGTTCACCCACTCTATCACGCTGTCTCCTTGATGAAGGACTGCAGTGAGTGCCTCTTATGTAGCAAAACTGGTATTTCGAAGGGTGTTTGAGTGACTCTTTCAACCACATTAGATAAAACCAGTTCAACTTCTCTCAAAGGTTCTTGAGCTTCTTTTGGAAGCTGATGTGGTGAATTTAAAGCACTGTCTCCCCTTAAAATATCATATAAGGGTTGCAATTGATAGATGATAAAGCTAACAGAGGTCGCATCCATTGAATATGTCCTATCAAATTCTGAAAATCATTCAAAGTGTTTAGCTTCTTTGTTCTTAAGGACAGTTTTTGTACCGTAAACAACTTGGGGTATACTTCATATCCTAAATATTGAAAAGGAAATGTCTTTGTCTTTGAATGTCTTTGAATTTTTTCTGGATTTATATACAATTTGTAATTCCTTACTGTTTTTATGGTCTTTTGTAGATATGCTTCTAACATTTGTTCCACAGGTGCACATTCCAATGTATCATACATATAATATAATAACATCACTTTTGGGAATGCTTTTCTTACTGGAGCAAGAGCAGTAGCATCATATATTTGACAAGAGTAGGGCTGTTTTTCATTCCCTGTGACAAAACTGTTCATTCATATCTTTTATTAGGCTCAGCTAAGTTATGCTGGGCACTGAAAAGGCAAATCTTTTCATATCCTCCTTATCCAGAGGGAAAGATAGAAACAATCCTTAATGTCTATAACCCAAAGAGGCCATTCGTTAGGGCCTAAGTAATTGATTAAGAGATGGAAGTCCAGGCTGAAGAGTTCCCATAGTTTCCATCTGTTCATTTACCTCTCTTAAATCAATCAATATCCTCTATATTCCAGATGTCTTTTTTACAACAAATGCTGGGGAATTCCGAGGACTTAGAGAAGGTTATAAGTTTCCTTGGTCAAGTTGCTACTGTATTATATCTAAAAAGCCTGAATTTTATTGCTACCTAAGGGCCACTGTTCTATCCACACTGGTGTATCAATTTTCCATTGGATAGGAGCAGGTGAAAGTGTTGGCAGGCCTTCAATAGCAGCCCTGCCTAAAAAAACAAACTACTCATTTTTTTTTTTTTTTCATTTAGTAGCTTCTAAATTTCTTTTTTTTTTTTTTTTTTTTTTTTAATTTAATAGCCTTTTATTTACAGGATTTATACATGGGTAACTTAACAGCATTAAAATTGCCAAACCTTTTGTTCCAATTTTCACCTCTTACTCCCACCCTCCCTAGATGGCAGGATGAACCAGTAGATGTTAAATATATTAAAATATAACTTAGATACACAATAAGTATACATGACCAAAACATTATTTTGCTGTACAAAAGAATCAGACTCTGAATTATTGTACAATTAGCTTGTGAAGGAAATCAAAAATGCAGGTGTGCATAAATATAGGGATTGGAATTTAATGTAATGGTTTTAGTCATCTCTCCAGAGTTATTTTTCTGGCATAGCTAGCTCAGTTCATTACTGCTCCATTAGAAATGATTTGGTTGATCTCGTTGCTGAGGATGGCCTGATCCATCAGAACTGGTCATCATCTAGTATTGTTGTTGAAGTATATAATGATCTCCTGGTCCTGCTCATTTCACTCAGCATCAGTTCGTGTAAGTCTCTCCAGGCCTCTGAAATCATCCTGTTGGTCATTTCTTACAGAACAGTAATATTCCATAATTTTCATATACCACAATTTATTCAGCCATTCTCCAACTGATGGACATCCATTCAGTTTCCAGTTTCTAGCCACTACAAAAAGGGCTGCCACAAACATTCGTGCACATACAGGTCCCTTTCCTTCTTTATAATCTCTTTGGGATAGAATCTAGTAGTAACACTGCTGGATCAAGGGTATGCACAGTTTGATAACTTTTTGAGCATAGTTCCAAACTACTTCCAAAATGGTTGGACCGTTCACAACTCCACCAGCAATGCATCAATGTCCCAGTTTTCCGCATCCCTCAACAATCATCATTATTTTTCCTGTCATCTTAGCCAATCTGACAGGTGTGTAGTGGTATCTTAGAGTTTTCTTAATTTGCATTTCTCTGATTAATAATGACTTGGAGCATCTTTTCATATAACTAGAAATAGTTTCAATTTCTTCATCTGAGAATTGTCTGTTCATATCCTTTGACCATTTTTCAATTGGAGAATGGCTTGATTTTTTATAAATTAGAGTTAATTCTCTATATATTTTGGAAATGAGGCCTTTATCAGAACCTTTGACTGTAAAAATATTTTCCCAGTTTATAGCTTCCCTTCTAATCTTGTCTGCATTAGTTTTGTTTGTACAAAAAGTTTTCAGTTTGGTATAATCGAAATTTTCTATTTTGTGATCAGTAATGATCTCTAGTTCTGCTTTGGTCATAAAGACCTTCCCCTTCCACAGGTCTGAGAGGTAAACTATCCTATGTTCCTCTAATTTATTAATAATTTCATTCTTTATCTTTAGGTCATGAAACCCATTTTGACCTTATCTTGGTATGGCGTTAAGTATGGATCAATGCCTAGTTTCTGCCATATTAGTTTCCAATTTTCCCAGCAATTTTATCAAACAGTAAGTTCTTATCCCAAAAGCTGGGATCTTGGGTTGTCAAAGACTAGGTTGCTACATTTGTTGACTGTTTATCCCTTGAACCTAATCTATTCCACTGATCAACTAATCTATTCCTTAGCCAATACCAAATAGTTTTGGTAACTGCTGCTCTATAATATAATTTTAGATCTGGTACGCTAAGCACCATCATTTGATTTTTTTTTCATTAATTCCCTTTGAAATTCTTGACCTTTTGTTTTCCATATGAACTTTGTTGTTATTTTTTCTAGGTCATTAAAATAGTTTTTGGGAGTCTGATTGGTATAGCGCTAAATAAATAGATTAGTTTAGGTAATATGTCATCTTATTATATTTGCTCCCCTATCCAAGAGCATTTAATATTTTCCAATTGGTTAGATCAGACTTAATTTGTGTGAAACGTGGTCTGTAATTTTGCTCATAAAGTTTCTGATTTTCCCTGGCAGATAGATTCATAAATATTTTATATTATCAGTAGTTACTTTAAATGGAATTTTCTTTGTAACTCTGACTGTTGGATTTTGTTAGTGATATATAAGAATGCTGAAGACTTATGTGGTTTATTTTATAACCAGCAACTTTGCTAAAGTTGTGGATTATTTCTAATACTTTTAGCAGAATCTCTGGGTTCTAAGTATACCATCATGTCATCGGCAAAGAGTGATAATTTGCTTCTCATTGCCTATTCTTATTCCTTTAATCTCTTTCTCAGCTCTTATTGCTATAGCTAGTGTTTCTAATACAATTTAAATAGTAACGGTGATAGTGGGCAACCTTGTTTCACTCCAGATCTTATTGGAATGGTTGCAGTTTGTCTCTATTACATATGATGCTTACTGATGGTTTTAAATAGATGCTGGATTATTTTAGGAAAAGTCCATTTATTCCTATACTCTCAAGTGTTTTAATAGGAATGGATGTTGGATTTTATCAAATGCTTTTCTGCATCTATTGAGATGATCATATGGTTTTGTTAATTTGGTTATTAACAGGCCAATTATATTGATAGTTTTCCAATATTGAACCAGCCCTGCATTCCTGGTATAAACCTACTTGATCATAGTGTATTATCTTGAGATGATTTTCTGTAGTCTTTTGCTAATATCTTATTTAAGATTTTAGCATTAATATTCATTAGGAGATTGGTCTATAATTTTCTTTCTCTGTTTTCAGCCTACCTGGTTTAGGTATCAGTACCATGTCTGTGTCATAGAAGGAATTTGGTAGGACTCTTCATTCCTATTTTATCAAATAATTTATATAGCATTGGGCCAATTGTTTTAAATGTTTGGTAAATCAATGTATATCCATCTGGTCTGGGATTTTTCTTAGGAGTTGTTTAATTGCCTGTTCTATTTCTTTTCTGAAATGGGACTATTCAAGCAATTTACTCCTCCTCTGTTAGTCTGGAAATCTATATTTTGGAGGTAGTCATCCATTTCACTTAGGTTATCAAATTTATTGGCATAAAGTTGAGCAAAATAACTCCTTATTATTTCTCTAATTTCCTCTTCCTTGGTGGAAAGTTCTCCTTTTCATTTTTAAGACTATTAATTTCATTTTCCTCCCTCCTTTTCTAATCAGATTTACCAAAGGCTTATCTATTTTATTGGCTTTTCATAGAACCAACTCTTAGTTTTATTAATTAGTTCAATAGTTTTTACTTTCAATATTTTTAATTTCTCCTTTTAATTTTAGAATTTCCAGTTTAGTATTTGATTGGGGTTTTTAATTTGGTCTTTTTAGTTTTTTAGTTCAAGCCCAATTCATTAATCTTTTCTTTCTGTTTTATTCAAGTAAGCCTCTAAGGATATAAAATTCTCTTATTACCGCTTTGGCTGCATCCCACAATTTTGGTATGATTTCTCATCATTGTCATTATCTTGAGTGAAATTATTAATTGTATCTATAATTTGCTGCTTCACCCAATCATTCTTTAAGATGAGATTGTTTAGTTCCAATTACTTTTGGTCTATTTCCCTAATTTTTTGTTGAATGTAGTTTTATTGCATCATGATCTGAAAAGAAAGTATTTATTTTTCTGCTTTCTTGCATTTAATTTTGAGGTCTTTATGTCCTAATATATGGTCAATTTTGAATAGGTTCCATGAACTGCTGAGAAGAAAGTATATTCCTTCTATCTCCATTCAATTTCTCCAAAGATCCAACATACCTAATTTTCTAATATTCTATTTACTTCTTTAATTTCTTTCTTATTTGTTTTGTGGTTTGATTTGTCTAATTCTGAGAGTGCAAGGTTGAGATCTCCTACTATTACAGTTTTGTTTTCTATTTCTTCTTGCAACTCTCTTAACTTCTCCTTTAGGAAGCTGAGTGCCATACCACTTGGTGCATATATGTTTAATATTGATATTGCTTCGTTGTTTATGTACCTTTAGCAGGATGTAGTTTCTTCCTTATCTCTTTTAATTAGATCAATTTTACTTTTGCTTGATCTGAGATAAGGATGGCTACCCTGCTTTTTGACTTCACCTGAAGATAATAGATTTTGCTCCAGCCTTTACCTTTACTCTATATGTATCCCCCTGCTTTAAATGTGTTTCTTGTAAACAACATATTGTAGGGTTCTGACTTTTGATCCAGTCTGCTATCTGCCTCCTCTTTATGGGGGAGTTCATCCCATTCACATTTACGGTTAGAATTACTAAATCTGTTCAGTTCTAATTTTTAAAGAATTATTTTCTTCAATAGCTTTTTTTACTTCTTTCTGTATATGTCCAATTGAGTTTTTGAATGTATTGTTTTGGTCTGTGGAATTTTTTTCCATTTCACTAATTTTTTTTTAGTGAATTATTTTCTTTCCAATTCACAGATCCTACTTTCTTGCGAGTTCTTTATTTTTCCAATTCACCAATTTTGTTTCCTGCACTTCCTGAGAATTTTTAACTTTGCAATTGTATTTCAGGAAGTTGTTGTTCTCTTGTAAGGTTCTCTCTTTCCTTTCCCATTTATCTTCTAACTCTCTTTTGAGACTTTTAATGGTCTCTTCTTGAGAGCATTATGTAAAGGAGGACAGTCTGATGCATTTTTGCTGTTTGAGTCTCTTCAGGTTTGTGACCTGCTCTTTTCTGCATAGAAGCTGTTGATTGTTCTTTTCATCTTTTTATTCATGTTTTAAAGCCTTTAGGGTAGGTCTCCTAGGCAAGGGGGTTACCAGCTTTCTCTGCAGAATAGGGAGAGATGTAAACCGATTTCTGCCTCCAAGGTATGGGAGTGCTCTGTGTGAGAGTTTTCCCTTCCCCCAACAGGAGGTGGATTCAGCACTGGCCGAGCTATCAAACTGCTTAGTAGGGCTGAGTGGATTAGCGATTGCCCTCTGCTAGAGACTAAGTGGTGAAAGTGTCACCACCCCTGGCCTGAGCCTCTTGAGGGACTGTGAGTATTAGCAGCTGACTGCAGACCACCACAAACTCTGCCCAGTGTCTCTGCCTGATGCAAATCGGCCCTGGAAAAGCTCTATGGCCCCAAGCCGAGCTCCCCACTGTGCAGATTGGAGGCTAACCCGGGCTGCGTCCTCCTGCCGTGCAGGATCACACTCCCCAAGGAAAAGCCCTGTACTGCGGTTGGGGCTGCGCGCTTGTGTTGAGATCTGTGCCTTCACCCTCGGTTTGAGACTCTCCTTGGAACCTAATTTCTCTCCCAGTCTGTGCCGATCTCCCCCCTGGCCCCGGAACCAACCTTTTTTGGCGAGACTGCAGATTTTCTTGGCCGGTGAGTTGTTCTACTTCTTATCTTTACGAATTGTAGCAGTCAAGACTATTTTTGAGGCTAGATATAATATTGATAAAGAGGGTAAGAGAAGAGCTTAGAAAGTAGTGTGTGTCTTCTCCGCCATCTTGGCTCCGCCCCCCGAGATTGTATGCTTTTTTGTAGGGTTCTGACTTTTGATCCAGTCTGCTATCTGCCTCCTCTTTATGGGGGAGTTCATCCCATTCACATTTACGGTTAGAATTACTAAATCTGTATTTCCTGCCATCCTAATAACCCCAGATTGTGCTTTACTTATTCTTGCCTCCCCAACCTCTTTCCCCTTTTAAACTTATGTACCACTTTGTATCGATACTTATCCTCTTTATAATCCCTCCCTCCCCCTTTGAGTCTTTCCGCCTTCCTTCCTTATTACTCTTTTCTTTTCCTTTCCTCTCCCCGTTTTTAATGAGGCGAGAGAATTTCTCTAAAACAAATGTCAATTATTTTTCTTTTGAGCTCAACTCTGATGAGAGAAAGATTCACACAATGTTCCTCCCTCTCTAAATTCCCTCAGATATGATAAGTTTCCTTAGCCTCTTTGTGGGATGTGGTTTCCTCTTTATCCCTCCTTCCCACCTTATTCTGCCATCATCCCTTTCCATATCTACTTCCCTTTTTTGTTATATCAGTACAATCAAATTTTACATGTATTTTTTTTTTTGTATATCCACCACAGAAATACAATTCTCAACAGTTATTTTTACCTTTTCTGCATCTCTTGAGTTCTATTCTTGGAGATCAAATTTTTTGTTTAATTCTGGTTTTTCTTCAGAAACAAATGGAATTCATTTGTTTCATTAAATGTCCATCTTCTTCCCTGGAAGAAATGCTCAGTTTAGCTGGTGTTTATTCTTGGCCATCCAAGTTCTTGTGCCTTTCGGAATATCATATTCGGCCCTTCTTTCCTTTAATGTAGAGGCAGCCAGATCTTGGGTGATTCTTATTGTGGCACCTCGGTATTTAAATGGTTTTTTGGCTGCTTGTAAAATTTTTCCTTAATCTGATAGTTCTGAAATTTTGCCACAATATTCTTTGGGTTTTATTTTAGGGTTTCTTTCAGAAGGTGTTCGATGAATTTTTCAATGCCTATTTTACCTTCTGATTCTATTACATCTGGGCAGTTCTCTTTGATGATTTCTTGTAAATAATATCTAGGCTCTTTTTTTCATCATAGTTTTCGGAAAGTCCAATAATCCTCAGATTATCTCCTAGATCTATTTTCCAAGTCTGTCGTTTTTCAAGTAGATAATCTATGGTTTTTTCCAGTTTGTCATTTTTTTGTTTTGTGACTGATTCTTGCTGTCTCGCTGCATCATTAGTTTCAATTTGTTCAGTTCTAATTTTAAAGAATTATTTTCTTCATTAGCTTTTTTACTTCTTCTGTATATGTCCAATTGAGTTTTGAATGTATTGTTTTGGTCTGTGGAATTTTTTTCCATTTCACTAATTTTTTTAGTGAATTATTTTCTTTTTCCAATTCACAGATCCTACTTTCTTGTGTGTTCTTTGTCTTTTCCAATTCACGGATCCTACTTTCTTGTGAGTTCTTTGTCTTTTCCAATTCACAAATCCTACTTCCTAGTGAATTCTTTATTTTTCCAATTCACAATTCTTACTTTCCTGAGATTTTTTTACTTTTTCCAATTCGTATTTCAGGAAGTTGTTGCTCTCTTGTAAGGCTTCTCTTTCCTTTCCCCATTTATCTTCTAACTCTCTTTTAAGACTTTTAATGGTCTCTTCTATGAGAGCATTATGTAAAGGAGTACAGTCTGATGCATTTTTGCTGTTTGAGGTCTCTTCAGGTTTGCTGACCTTCTCTTTTTCTGCATAGAAGCTGTCGATCGTTATTTTCATCTTTTTCTTCATGTTTTAAAGCCTTTAGGGTATGTCTCCTAGGCAAGGGGGTTACCAGCTTCCTCTGCAGAGCAGGGAAAGATTTAAACCGATTTCCGGCTCCGAGGTATGGGAGTGCTCTGAGTGAGAGTTTTCCCTTCCCCAGACAGGAAGTGGATTCAGCACTGGCCGAGCTATCAAACTGCTTAGTAGGGCTGAGTGGATTAGCGATTGCCCTCGGCTAGAGACTAAGGGGTGAAAGTGTCACTGCCCCAGGCCGGAGCCTCTTGTGGGACTGTGAGTATTAGCAGCTGACCGCAGACCACAGACCGCAGACCGCCGCAAACTCTGCCCAGCGTCTCTGCCTGATGCAAATCGGCCCTGGAAAAGCTCTATGGCCCCAAGCCGAGCTCCCCACTGTGCAGATTGAGGCTAACCAGGCTGCGTCCTCCTGCTGTGCAGGATCACAACTGCCCAAGGAGAAGCCCTGCACGGTTGGGGCTGCGCTCTTGTGCTGAGATCTGTGCTTTCACCTCGGTTTGAGACTCTCCTGAACCAATTTCTCTCCCAGTCTGGCAATCTCCCCTGGCCCCGGAACCAACCTTTTGGCGAGACTGCAGATTTTCTTTGGCCGGTGAGTTGTTCTACTTCTTATCTTTACGAATTGTAGCAGTTAAGACTATTTTTGAGGCTCGATATAATATTGATAAAGAGGGTAAGAGAAGAGCTTAGAAAGTCACGTGTGTCTTCTCCGCCATCTTGGCTCCGCCCCCCCCAACTACTCATTTTTAACCCTAACTTTTGTAAAATGTCTGTTCCCCACAGATTGATGGGGATTTTCCCAACTATAAAAGGAAAAAAAATTCCTGTTTCGCCTTCAAAAGTCCATCTTAATGGGGCAGCACTAACTTCAGCTGCCATTGATCCTCCTACACCAGACATGTAGTTGTCTGCTTTAATGTTTGGCCAATGACTGGGTCAGTTGGCACCTCTAATAACTGTTTGATCTGCACCTGTGTCTACCAATCCTTCCAATAGTATACCATTTGTATAGATCGTGAACATAGATCGGTCAGCTGTTATGGCTGCTGTCCAGTATATTCCTGGATTTTGTGGCTTGGAATCAGAATCTGGATGACTATCACCAGATTGCTTATTAAGATTTTGTATCAGTAAACCTGATACTACTACTTCTCCTGGGAGATAAGTCATTTATTGTCTGCCTGTATTAGTGACTGGGATAGAATCTATACATTCCCCAGTTTCCCACATCATTGTGCAGATGGACACAGTTTTGTCCGTACTCTCAGGACCTGAAACGATTAAGCCTTTTGTGCTTGGCGGCAAGGGATCCATAGGCTGGAGAAGAACAGATTTTACGTCACCAGGGGTATCTCAGTTGTCCCAGCTGCATACAACTCTATTTTCCCCAATTGTAATCCCTTTCTCCCATCAGGTTACTTCCAAGCTGATTGATTGTATAATCCCTTTCTCCCATAAGATGGCTTCCTGGCTGATTGGTTATGTCTGGGTACTGGACTTCTAGGCACTCTCTGGGTGTAGCGTTGGCTGCCATCATGCTCCAAGTATTTTTTGCCTTGGGCCTTGGTACTAGCCCCTCATCCTGTTTCCCTGAACCTATCTACATTCTGAGGTCCAATGGAAGCCTCTGTTGCATTTTGGACATGGCATATTGGGTCTTGTTCTCCCATTCTGTTTTCTCATTCTGTCTCTATAGCAACATTGAGCTTTCAGATGCCCTACTTTACCACACTGAAAGCATTGACAAGTCTCTCTGGAAGTCCCTTGCCAAAAGAGACCCTGTCTTCCCATGTTGGGATCTTGGGAAGCCTGCATGACAGTCTTGTTATAAAAGGCATTTGTGCCCACTGTGGCATAGCATCTTATGGGCTCCTCTAAAGGAGCAACCTTCTATTATGCTTCAGGTAAAGTCAAAAAAGCAGGGGTAACCATCATTTTCTCAGATGAAGCAAAAGCAAAAATTGATCTAATTAAAAGAGATAAGGAAGGAAACTATATCTTGCTAAAGGGTACTATAGACAGTGAAGCAATATCAATATTAAATATATGAGCACCAAGTGGTATAGCATCTAACTTCCTAAAGGAGAAGTTAGGAGAGTTGCAAGATGAAATAAACAGTGAAACTATAATAGTGGGAAATCTCAATCTTGCACTCTTAGATTTAGATAAATCAAGTCACAAAACAAATAATAAAGAAATTAAAGAGGTAAATGGAATATTAGAAAAATTAAGTATGATAGATCTCTGGAGAAAACTGAATGGTGACAGAAAGGAGTATACTTTCTTCTCAGCAGTCAATGGAACCTACACAAAAATTGCCCATATATTAGGACATAAAGACCTGAAAATTAAATGCAGGAAGGCAGAAATAGTATATGATTTCTCTTCAGATCATGATGCAATAAAAACTACATTCAACAAAAAGTTAGGCATAAATAGATTAAAAAGTAATTGGAAACTAAATAATCTCATCTTAAAGAATGAGTGGATGAAACAGCAAATTATAAACACAATTAATAATTTCACTCAAGATAACGGCAACAATGAGACACCATACCAAAATTTGTGGGATGTAGCCAAAGTGGTAATAAGTGGAAATTTTATATCCTCAGAGGCTTACTTGAATAAAATAGAGAAAGAGGAGATCAATGAATTGGGCTTGCAACTTAAAAAGCTAGAAAAAGACCAAATTAAAAACCCCCATTCAATTACTAAACTTGAAATTCTAAAATTAAAAGGAGAAATTAAGAATATTGAAAGTAAAAAAAAAAAAAAAACTATTGAACTAATAAATAAAACTAAGAGTTGGTTTTATGAAAAAAAACAATAAAATTGATAAACCTGTGGTAAATCTGATTAGAAAAAGGAGAGAGGAAAATCAAATTACTAGTCTTAAAAGGGAAAAGGGAGAACGTTCCACCAATGAAAAGGAAATTAAAGAAATAATAAGGGGTTACTTTGCCCAACTTTATGCCAATAAATTTGATGACCTAAGCGAAATGGATGACTACCTCTCAAAATATAGGCTTCCCAAAATAACAGAGGAGGAAGTAAATTGCTTAAATAGTCCCATTTCAGAAAAATAAATAGAACAAGCTATTAATCAACTCTCTAAAAAAAAAATCCACAGGACCAGATGGATTTACATGTGAATTCTACCAAACATTCAAAGAATAACTAGCCCTAATGCTTTATACACTATTTGAAAAAATAGGGAATGAAGGAGCCCTACCAAATTCCTTTTATGACACAGACATGGTACTGATACCTAAACCAGGTATTTTGAAAACAGAGAAAGAAAATTTAGACCAATCTCCCTAATGAATATCGATGCTAAAATCTTAAATAAGACATATTATCATAAAGACTACAGAAAATCATCCCCAAGATGATGTACCATGATCAAGTAGGATTTATACCAGGAATGGAGGGCTGGTTCAATAGTAGGAAAACTATCAGCATAATTGGCCATATTAATAACCAAATTAACAAAAACCATATGATCATCTCAATAGATACAGAAAAATCATTTGATAAAATCCAACATGCATTCTTATTAAAAAACACTTGAAAGTATAGGAATAAATGGACTTTTCCTTAAAATAAGCAGTAACATCTATTTAAAATGCTCAGTAAGCATCATATGTAATGAGAACAAACTGCAACCATTCCCAATAAGATAAGGAGTGAAACAAGGTTGTCCAGTATCACATCTACTATTTAATATTGTATTAGAAATGCTAGCTTTGGCAATAAGTGTTGAGAAAGAGATTAAAGGAATAAGAATAGGCAATGAGGAAACCAAATTTTCATTCTTTGCTGATGATATGATGGTATACTTAGAGAACCGCAGAGATTCTACTAAAAAGTTATTAGAAATAACCCACACTTTTAGCAAAGTTGCAGGATACAAAATAAAAGTTATCAGCATTTTTATATCACTAACAAAACCCAACAGTTAGAGTTAAGAAGAGCAATTCTATTTAAAGTAACTATTCATTATATAAAATATTTAGGAATCTATCTACCAAGGGAAAATCAGAAACTTTATGAGCAAAACTACAAAACGCTTTCCACACAAATTAAGTGTGATCTAACCAACTGGAAAAATATTAAATGCTCTTGGATTGGGCGAGCAAATAGAATAAAGATAACAATACTACCTAAACAAATCTATTTATTTAGTGCTATACCAATCAGACTCCCAAAAAACTATTTTAATGGCCCAGAAAAAATAACAACAATGTCCATATGGAAAAACAAAAGGTCAAGAATTTCAAGGGAATTAATGGAAAAAAAAATCAAATGAAGGTGGCCTAGCTGTACCAGATCTAAAATTATATTATAAAGCAGTGGTTACTAAAACTATTTGGTATTGGCTAAGAAATAGACAAGTTGATCAATGGAATAGGTTAGGTTCAAAGGACAAAACAGCCAGTAACTTTAATAATCTAGTGTTTGACAAACTCAAAGACACCAGTTTTGGGGATAAGAACACAGTATTTGACAAAAATTGCTGGGAAAATTGGAAATTAGTATGGCAGAAACTAGGCATTGACCCCACACTTAACACTGTACTCCAAAATAAGGTCAAAATGGGTTCATGATATAGGCATAAAGAATGAGATTATAGATAAATTGGAAGAGCATAGGATAGTTTACCTCTCTGACCTGTAGAAGAGGAAGGAATTTATGACCAAAGAAGAACTAGAGATCACTACTGACTACAAAATCGAAAATTTTGATTATATCAAATTGAAAAGTTTTTGCACAAACAAAACTAATGCAGACAAGATTAGAAGGGAAGCAATAAACTGGGAAAATCTTTTTACAGTTAAAGGTTCTGATAAAGGCCTCTTTTCCAAAATATATAGAGAATTTACTTTAATTTATAAGAAATCAAGCCATTCTCCAATTGATAAATGGTCAAAGGATATGAACAGACAATTTTCAGATGAAGAAATTTAAATTATTTCTAGCCATATGAAAATATGCTCCAAATCATTATTAATCAGAGAAATGCAAATTAAGACAACTCTGAGATACCATTACACACCTGTCAGATTGGCTAGAATTTCAGGGAAAGATAATGTGGAATGTTGGAGGGGATGTGGGAAAACAGGGACACTGATAAATTGTTGGTGGAATTGTGAATACTTCCAGCCATTCTGAAGAGCAATTTGGAACTATGCTCAAAAAGTTATCAAAGTGTGCATACCCTTTGATGCAGCAGTGTTTCTACTTGGCTTATACCCCAAACACATACTAAAGAAGGGAAAGGGAGCTGTATGTGCCAAAATGTTTGTGGCGGCCCTGTTTGTAGTGGCCAGAAGCTGGAAAATGAATGGATGCCCATCAATTGGAGAATGATTGAGTAAACTGTGGTATATGAATGCCATGGAATAATTTTGTTCTGTAAGAAATGACCACCAGGACGAATACAGAGAGGATTGGTGAGACTTACATGAACTGATGCTAAGTGAAATTAGCAGAACTACATCATTATATACCTCAACAACAATACTGTCTGAGGATGTATTCTGATGGAAGTGGATTTCGTCAACAAAGAGATATAACTCAGTTTCAATTGACCAAGGATGGACAGAAGCAGCTACACCCAAAGGAAAAAAAAACACTGGGAAATGAATGTAAACTGCTTGCATTTTTATCTTTCTTCCCAGTTTATTTTTATCTTCTGAATCCAATTCTTCCTGTGCAACAAGAGAACTGTTTGGTGCTGCACACATATATTGTATCTAGGATACACTGTGGTGTATTTAACTTGCATGGGATTGCTTGCTATCTGGGGGAGGGGGTAAAGGGAGAGAGGGGAAAAGTCAGAACAGAAGTGAGTGCAAAGGATAATGTTGTAGAAAAAATTACCCACACATGGACTCTGTCAATAAAAAGTTATAATAAAAAATAAATAAATCAAAACAGAGTTTTAATCACACTTTTTTATGATTCCAACATAGTACTTTAATGGTAAAAAGAAAACTTATTTAATTTAACTTCTTTATTGTGGAATAATTTAAACTCACAGAAGTTTTACCTAAATTATTTTCTCTAGTATTTTCCTAAGTTCTTCTCTTACTTAATGGTTCTCTTGTTTTTTGTTACTCTGAGAGACTTTGATTGTTTTTGTTGTTGAAACTCTCCCATGTATTTGTATCTCAAAGAGATCATAAAAAAAAAAAAAAAATTAGGGTTACAGAAAATAACTGCAAAAGGAAAGAAAAAAAATCCTCTCTGGGATTTTCTTAACTTCTCACGTTTGTGGAATCTATTTTGGCTAGGGTGATATCCCTGGCTAGCCTGAATTCTTCTGGGGTTTGCGCTGATGCCCCAACATCTTTGATATAGGCAACAACTTTTCCCCAGTATTTCTGCCTTAGAGGGTGGGGTAGGTACTGGATCACAGACCTTCAGCAGGACACCTGGGTCCAAATTTCTCAGAGCCTCTGCCCCCAGGGTCCTAAAGTCCCTCAATTTCTTAAAGTGCTGTGGATGGACTTGAAGGGGAAGCCTATCTGGATTTGCAATGTAAATTTTGTCAAATTTCGTCTAAAGCTATTTAGTATATTTATATTAAAGGTTTATCTTGCTTTTGCCCTTTAATAAAGAAATAAAAAGCAGGAAAATCTGGCATCTGGGGATGTGTAATTGCAAAGCAAATTGTATCTGAATAGTATGTAATATGTCTACAGATTGATGGGAAGGAATTGAGGAGGTGTCCATCAGGAGGGAGGGAGCCTGGCTCCAGAATATTTAGGTTAGGTTTTGATCTAATTATGAATTGGTAGAGACTAAATTGTCTTGGACCAAATGTTTGTCAATTGCTTTGTTAAAGAATTAGAACTGTTCCCAGAAGTGATCTGGGATTTTCCCCATATGAGATGCTATTTGATTTATTTTTATTTTAGTGGAAAAAAAATGAAAGGGAAGTTTCCTTCCTTTTAGACAAAGGATAAGTTTTTAAGGAATTATAAAATGGCAGTGTCTTCATCTTTTCAGACTTTAGGAAGCAAGGATTGCTGGCCCAGACAAAGCCTTTGAAGTTTGCAGTTCCAGGATAGTGGATACTTAGTAGGTCCTAGAAGAAGCAAAGTAGAAGGACATTACTAATGATTAAGACTGCATTCTGGAGGCTGAGAATACCAGATTTAAAGGACCTGTGGAGGAACCTCAAGAATGGATTGTTAAAAACAGTCAAGAATTTCAAGGGAATTAATGGGAAAAAAAAAAAAAAAAAAACAAATGAAGGTGGCCTAGCTGTACCAGATCTAAAATTATATTATGAACAGCAGTTACCAAAACCATTTGGTATTGGATAAGAAATAGATTATTAGAAAGGATTTCACTATCAGTGCAAAAATGTTAATAAAAGTAAAAAAAATGTAAAATATGCTAACACATATATAGACAGTAAATGAAAGATAACTTCAGGAGAAACATCTCCAAAAGAGAAAGAAAATTGTCAGATGATAGTAGGATATCAGAATTGGGGTTTGCAAGGCATGATTTCTAATAGTCTGAGGAAGAAAGGAAAAAAGGAGTATCTGTTAGCTATAGGATTGAACTAGCTTACTGAAGCATTCAGATTGGAAAGAGAGGAAAAAGTCAGAAAAACAGTTAATTCCTTATATGATACACACACACACAGATGGTCACAAAAATATCAAATATTTAGGATTGAGGACAACAGAGAAATTCAAAAGTTCCATACTGTGGTAGATTTTATACTTTTAGATTTCTTAAACACATTTGGTTAATTAAGTTTTGGAATA
Source organism: Sarcophilus harrisii (assembly GCF_902635505.1). Taxonomy (NCBI): domain Eukaryota; kingdom Metazoa; phylum Chordata; class Mammalia; order Dasyuromorphia; family Dasyuridae; genus Sarcophilus; species Sarcophilus harrisii. The sequence goes on from NC_045431.1 coordinate 251,460,510, forward strand.
CTTGTGGTGAAATAAACATCAAAGATCTAATCTAGATGCGTTTTAATAGAGAACAAGTTATGGCTGTTAAGCAACAAAAAAGTTCTCTTATTTGAGAGAACTTAAAAATATGTGGTTCACTCTTATGAGGAAAAGAAAGAGGAGGAGGAGGAGGAGTAACTCTGCTTCATGCACTGACCTATTTGGGAGGAAAAAAGTGAACAGAAGAGTACTCAAAGTCCAAAACTGGTGACATATTTAATTGAATTAAAGTGTACACATACATGCGCCCACACACACACCCACACATACACCAACACCCACACACCATTTACTGATTGATGATGATAAAGGGTGACTAGAAATAAATATGCAGCAATTGTATCTGATGTAATGAAATGTTAATTGGCATAATCAGAATTTGACAAATGAAAAGAGTCACAGAATTTGTATAATTCAGAGTTTGAAATAAAATTTAGAACTTTTTTGTTCCATGTGTTCATTTCTCTAGCTGAATGACAGCTATTGAAGAGTGGAGAATTCCTTAATTTTGTGCTTCTCTAACATAGAACACAGTGTTTTGAACTTCACAGGTAGCTACTTACGGTTTCTGGAAAAGGAAATGATATCCTGAGTGTAGAATTCTCTGCTTCAATACTCACAATTTTGCCATGATGTCTATAACTGACATTTGATAGCAAGTATGAGGGCGATTGACAATACATTTCAGGGTCTTCATGAAATTTTTTCATACATCTAGGTACAGATGAATAAAATAGATATACATACCTGGATCTTTCTCCTGCCCGGTGAGTGAGATGGCAGAATAAGGGAGGACAAACTTCAGCTCACTCAGGCTGATATAAGACCTCTGTTTTCTCTCCAAAATGGTGTCTCTACAGGATTTTGCTGAACCATTCTATTTTCTGGCTTTCAACTCACCACTAATTCTAGCCATATTATGTTTTTACCTAAACCTAGGCAGGTTGCGATAAAATCAGTAAATCATTTGGAATAGATATTGCCTAGCATCATTTCACTTCATCCAATGGCTTTCAAAATTTTTCACTTAATAAAAACTTGAAATATTGTTCTTGATACGGGAATAGAATGACTGTTAAATTACTCTTTTTTTTTTTTTTTACTTCTATATTGATTGACTAAAACAAAAAATAAATCTCCTAGAGTGCTTTTGGAAAAATCTACAGTATGGAATACTGATGAAAGAACATTCTACCCTTTGTTTATCAGATAGGTGAAAGCATTACATATGTGGTATATTAGCCTTAACGATTCCAGTGATTCTCTTTTGGTTAACACAAATGGTAAGTCCCCACAATCTTGCTTTAATGTTGATGTATCTTTATGACAATGTTAGAGAAATAAGTATTCTTAAATTGTCTATGCCATTATTTTATTTGGACAATTAATACACTAAGTATAAAACAGGTTCTCATAAATTATTCTAATATGACATTTTCTAATTTCCAAGATGAAACATTTAAACAATGAACATTAAAAATGATACTATCATATTAGCTTGAACTGCCCCCTCCCCCAAATCAGAAGTACTGAAGGAGGGAAAACATTAGAAAATGCAAAAAGAAAAAAATAAAACAAACATAAAAAGGATTCATGCCAAAAAATAAAATTAAAAAGGAAACACATAATTTAAGACAAAAGTCCTTTGTTTACATAGTCAGTATTGTTATATTGATGCAAAGAAGAAATCATATGCACTTATGAAACTTTATGTAAAATCTCTCATTGAACTCTTTGTCTTGCTTTGGATTCCCAGTGCTTAACAAAGTGTCTCCTACACTAGTGCTTAATAATACTTACTGACTGATCATTACACAAACTTTATCTGGGATAAATAAGTTCCTGCCTTAAGTTATTACTTCACATTCAAAGAACAAGTAGTAGAGAATTTAAAATGTATTAATCATATAGACTTTTCAGCAAACAACTGACATCATGCAGGGGATAGTTCTACTAAGATTTTGAGATTAATTGAAGGGAATGAAAAAATTTCAAATAGAGATAGGTGAGAAGAGGTCTACTTTTTTTTTAATTGCGAAATATATATTGAATCAAGCTCAGTACCATAATATAATGTATGCATGAACCAAATCACTTAGATACTAACTTCCTAAGTGCAGCAATAACTTCCTTATTTCTCAGGGTATATATAATGGGATTGAACATTGGAGTTATAATAGTGTAGAAAAGTGAAAGCAACTTTTGTATTCCTGAAGAGGTTTTTGACAGGGGTGTTGAATATGTAATGATAGCAGAACCATAAAGTAAGATCACAACTGTAAGGTGAGAAGAACAAGTGGAAAATGCTTTAGATCTCCCTACGGCTGATGGAAGTTTCAGAATGATGATAATAATTTTAACATAGGACCTGATTATTAAGAGAAAAGGAAGCACAATGTATAACACAGTAGCACTATAAATAATGTACTCCAAAAGAGAGATATCTCCACAAGCTATCCTGAGTAGTGGTAGAGAGTCACAGAAAAAATGATCAAGCTTTTTAGAGCCACAGAAAGGTAGAGAAAAAATCAGGTATGCATACCACGGTATGATTGCAATTGTACTGATCCAGGAACCAGTGACCAACTGGGCACATGCTCTGTGAGTCATTATATGAGGATAATACAGAGGCCTACAGATGGCCACATAGCGGTCATAGGCCATAACAGCTAGGAGCAAGAACTCTGCACCCCCGAGAACAAGAAAGAAGCAAAGTTGTGTAGCACAAGCAAACAAAGTAATATTTCTCTTCTGTGTCCTAAGATCAGACAACACTCTAGGGAGAGTTACTGAAGTGTAACATATTTCTAGAAAAGAGAAATTTCTAATAAAAAAATACATGGGTGTTTGTAGAGCTGGAGTAATCTTGGTTAATATAATGATGAATCCATTCCCAAAGATGATAGTCATGTACGTGATTAAAAAAATGCCAAACAGAAATCCTTGGAGGTTTGGCAGATCGGAAAATCCCACAAGTATGAATTCTTCCACAATAGTGAGATTTTTATTTGCCATTTGATTTTCTGTGTATTTCACTGATGGAAATTTGGAGTATGAAATCATCATTTCTTCTCTCTTGAATTTCCATTTTATTCTCTGGTAAATAAAGAAGATAAATTAGAGGATTTCATGATTTCCTCCTAATGATGAAATTCTATCTCATACAACCCTTCCGCTTTTTCAATTTAGGTTCTAAAGTGTATAATGCATTAAGCAATTTACATTCCTTAATTGAAATAAGATCTCTCCAATTCTGGCACATATTTAAACAATCACGCTTTATCTAGCGTTTTCACATTCTATAGTCCCTGGAAGATACCACAGTTCACTGTTTTCTAGTAGCAGGCAGCTGTTGTGCCAAAACATCAGGAGGATGATTCTAGAATATTTGGATGGAAATAAAGAGAGAAGACATCACACAAAATAAAATCTTAGAAGTACCCCTCAGTGTCAGAAAATATTTAGTAATATAATTCCAGTTTTAAAAACTTTGTGATCTCTTGGGATTAAAAGAAATACTGTTTTGCAAAGTAGTTTTCTTCTAGTCCCCATTTCTTTGTCTGAGTATATACATATGTGATATATACATATTATATACAGACAAATATACACAAATATAGTCCTTATATTTGTGCCTTTACATAATAGCATAAAATTGAACATACATATATTTATCATGTATGTAAATGATACTGTAATACTATTCTGCTAATCAGGTGTACTTGCCTTCATACACTTTCAAAGTTCTTCACCTATAACATTTCAAGTTGTAACTCCCTGAGCTGTTATTATCTTAATAACTTCTTTGGGGCATTGTAAGGAAATTAGACTGAAAATCTTTCATATCTATCTCCCTTACTACTGTGTACTTTGATATCTCATCTCCTCATAACCATTGATATTGAATGAGAATACTTCTCATCAACAAACTCCCTTTACAATAAATCACTGAACAACAACAACAACAAAAAAGAATCAAACTTGTTTCCTTGAGGAACATTTGTTCTTTCATGCTGTATAAATTCAGGAAAAAGGTTTTGCCTCAGAGAGCTCTTACAAAGTCTAACACCAGTGCTTAGCACACTGTCTTATACATAGTAGCTAGTAAATAAATGTTTATTGACTGACTACTTTCAGTTATTTAGGAATCAAGTTCATTTGGGCTCAATGAACCAAAGTTACTCTGGGCAAGTAATGCCTATCATCACATATTATTTATCAGTTCCCTTTCAGAACATTGTAATGCCCTCTTGTTGCTTACAAATTTAAATAAAATTTGTCATTGGCAGAGAAAACATAAAATAAGTTGGAGTTCAGCATTTCAATCAATACAATATCATCATTCCATGAGCCACTTTCCTTTTGATTTTCAAAGATTTTTTTTCCAGTTATTCTCTAATAATGATTTTTTTTATACTAGTGAATATTATCTTTAAAAAAGTCAACTCAGAAGGAACCTTCCATGAAAGTTATTGTCTTTGTATCTAAGATGAGAATGTAAGATACAGGAAGAATAGAATTTAATAGTAACAAAGTGGAGTGTATTCAGAAAGTCTTAAGTGTAAAAACACATGAAGACTTTTCACATAGCCCATTTTTTTTGTTTGCTCATTCAGAGCCAATGCTTTATTTTACATAACATTGTTTGTGAATTTATGTCCAGAAATTGGTATTTCTAAGTCATATTGAACATCTGTCAACTAAGAAAAATGAGGTAGAACAGGTTAACCAACATGGAATATTGGAAATGAAAATACTTTTTAATCTTGTTGGAGAAGATAAAGGAAAAAACACATCATTTCTTAGTTTGTTTCTCTTTTGGTTTATACCTGCCATTTCTCTGATATTAACTTTATTTTAGCTAATTAAGCAAGAGCAGAAAATCCCATTAGATCCCATGAATATTAATACTGCTCTTTACATAGAGAGAGATATGATGAGATTCTCAGGGCTCTATTTTCCCTAGTTCTGAGAAACATGCTAATGAGTCATCTCCGAATTACAGAATCTTGAAAAAAAAATAAAAACACAATGAAGAACACTATACAAAGACTCACAAAAAAAAATCATCACAACTTCCTTTTCCATAGACCTGGGAAGGTAAAATTCAATAATTCTTGTAGATTATAGCTTCATCTTAAAATTTATTTTATTTCTTATTTTTATTCTATCATTTAATTATTGTGAATAACTTTGTAGTCCCTTTTATTATCACGTAAAGTTTTATAGTTTTCAATATTTATCTTACCCTTGATATTATTCATTGGATAATGATTCAGAACTGAATACTTATCAGTGTACTTTGAACAACAGAAGACAGCATTCAAGTCCAGAAAATTTTTATCACACTTCATGTAAGTGCTCTCTTTTGCTTTGCTGAATCTGTATAGCCAAGCAAGACCTTAGGTATTAGCGATCCTACAGTAGTTAATGTTTTATCTCTGAGCAATGTTGCGGTTCTAAAAGTAAAACAGCTTAGGCTTACCTTTCTAAGCTGGGATCAAACCATCTTCAGATGTTTTTTGATAAGTGGAAAATAATTTCCAATAGTATATAGAGATATTGACATGTGCACGTATAATACATAGTACTTTTTAAAGGCATTATACAAACCTGCTTGATTTAATTCTCAAAAAAATCCTATGAAGTTGCCCCTAAAAGTATTCTCATTTCAATTGTAGAAATCAGAAATTTAGCAAAGTAATTTGCCAGTGTCATAAAACTTACAAGTGCCGGTAGTGGTATTTGAACTACCAAAGACTACTATTCTACCCTATTTTTCTAGATCTGATAAAAATATGCAATGATCATAGAAGTCTAATAAATGTTCTTTGTGTTTAGAACATTTATAACTCTTTAAGTTAAAAAAATAAAAGAAAGAAAAAAAATTCTTGTTCTGTTCTATTCTATGGGGACTCCTGTCCCACGCTACTTCTCAATTTTTAATGAGAGGCTGGCCAAGATATCTAATAAAAGTCCAATGCTCTCACTTGTGTTGATACTTTACCATGACCCAGGTAATACTCTTGGGGGTTGATTATGAAGATCTTGAAAACTACCTCAAAGTAATATGCCCTAGCAATGTGAGCGTTGAGGAATCATTCAGACCTGAAATAGGCTCAAATAGTATAGTTGACAAATAAAGTCACTTGTATTTTGACTTATTGGATTTTTTGATGAAAAGAGATTTGTAAAAAATAATAATAATAATAATAATAATAAATGAATAAATTCTAATTAATGAAAGTATGGTAATTACAATGGTAGTAATTCAATATTTTCTTGCATATAGAAATTAAAGTTTAAGTGTAGATATGTACATATATGCATTTGTGATTTTTTGTTCCAAATTTTTTCTCTCCCTTAGATAACAAGTAATCCTATATATGTATAAAATTAGAAATATATATATGTATATAATCATGAAATTATAAAAAATACTCATTGGAATTCCTCTTGTTTTTCTAAATTTTTACATTCAGCCAACACCCATTGTGCTAATTCTTCCATCATTCAAGGACCTATAAAATTATTTTAAGTCAATAGGATTTATAAAGAATTTATTATGTTTCAAGTACTGTACTAAAATCTATTAGTTTCCTACTCCATGGCCTACAAATTATTATGTTTGCTAGGCCTGAAATTCCTTGGTAATATTCTTCATGAATACCGAGCATCAATATATATGTGTTTTTGTGTGTGTTTATTGTATGCACATGCATGTGCACTTGTGTATGTATTTATGTATATATTTACTATATATGCAACTCATATATACATACGTATATATATAGAGAGATATATATATTCTAGTATGATTTCCCTACTTTTATGTACTACATAATTAGCATTGCTTAAGACATTGTCTTGTTGAGAAACTAAAAAGGAGATAAGAATTCAAGATAAATTCAAGATACTGATTAATGATGGCCTAATGAAATACCATTCTTGGTGGCTATTAAGATATATCAATTGCCAGAAAGGACAAAATAGCTAAGGGAATAATTTCAAGAAACAATGTGTGTTAATGCACATTCTAGATAAAAGATCTCAGCATTGCCATTAAAAGCATATGCTAAATGCATGCTCTTGTGTTTGTTCATGGTTTCTTATTTTTATTTATAGTTTGTTCATGGTTTCTATCTATCACCTGGAGTTTCTATCCTTTATGAGATATAGACATACTAGGAAAACTGGACATTGAGGATCATAACATGAAGAATGTGATAAGCATGAAGAATATGATGCTGCCACCATTTCCAGCTATCATTGATAGGCTTGTATTATATAAATGCTTTATATACACTTAAATTTCTACCAAATGCACAAACACAAATATAAGGTATCACTTTTTCTTACTTTGTAGAGAGATAGATATACTATACATAGCTTGATATCTATAAAAATATTAGATATTAGTTTATAAAAGTCTTTGGGACAGGGACTATATTTTTTAATATTGGCTGAGAGAACACAATGTTTAAATTTTCAAGATGGCAATAAATGATTGTTATTTTACTGATTAAGCAATTAAAGTTAACGCAATAATACTGGTAGCTTTTATATGATTTGAATATAATACATTGATTATATATATATATATATATATATATATGTATATATATATATGTGTGTGTGTGTGTATAAAAATTTATGATTGTTATTTTTGTTGTGATATTATTAACTAAACCATAGTGAACAAAATTACCCCCCCCACCATCAACATCTTCATCATCACCACCACCACTCACTTACTAAAAATTAGTTTCAAGCTCTATAAAAACATGGATTATACCTTATATTTTTTGACTTGCAGTTAGTTGTGCACTACAGATGGTCAGTAATCAATATTTGTCTATTTAAAATTGGAATGGTTTTCCTTTAGGATAGAATTTCAGTGGTAATGTAAAGAAATTCTATGCCAAAAGAAATCTCCCACAGACTAACTTTTTAAATTTTTGCCCTCAAAAGCAACTTCTTATATGGCTGGATTTCTTTCTCTTAAAATTCACTAGGAGAGGTAACATATCAAAAAAGACCCTTTGCTTTCAATTATTTATAAACTGAATGTAAAAAATGAACAGGTAAATTGTGATAGGTAATAAATATGTCTAGAACTTGCACAAATTCAAGGCATTGACAAAGCAATATGAGTGCCGATATTTGAGTATATTTGAGACACTTACAAAAGTAATAAAAAATTATAAGATGGCAATTAACACTTTTGAAAAAAACTGCATTTTGATGTTACTATTGTTATATCATCCAACATTTATTATAGATAAATATATCTACATATACATACATACATATATGCATAAAAACTTAATATGGATTTTTATTTGATGGGGATTGATAATTTTATGTTTCTGTTTATGTATCAGAATGAAGAAGGAAAAAGAAAAAAAGAGAATGGAGAAAAAAGAAAAAGAAGGAGGAGGAGGAGGGGAAGGTGAAAGAGACAGAGAAGAAGAAAGAGGAGGAAGATAAATAAAGAATGAAATGAAAGAAAAGGAAGAAGAAGATATAGCTACTTTAATATTCCTAATGGGTATTATTACTAATAATAAATGTTCACATTTGTTATGACTTGTTCAAAATATTTTATATGTTCTACTTCATTTCTCTTTCTCCAAAATTCTAATACTTGTAATTTGATTTATTGGGCTGTTTTAAGAAAAGGGCTTTGTTAAAAAGTTATTACATGATCTAATTAGTGTAAGAATGGCAATTATAATGGTGCTAATTTAATAATTGCTTACATACAGAAATTGAAGCTTGTTTATATATACATATATATATATATTTGATTTTTTCATTTATGTACACATGCATGCATACATGAATATACACATACACACATGTATAATGAATAAACACACACATACCAGTCATAATCAACATTTTCTGACTCCATTTGGGATTTTCTGGGAAAAGATATTATAGTGCTTTGTCATTTTTTTTTTCTTCAGTTCATTTTGTAGATGGGAAAACTGAGGGAAACAGAGTTACGTGACTTGCCCAGAGTCACACAGCTAATAAATGTCTGAAGTAAGATTTGAACTCAGCAAGACGAGTCTTTCTAATGTCAACCCTGCCTGAGAGATATAATTAAGGAACAAATCCAGGGGAACCACAGTGTGTCTCTGAACTTTCAGCTATTAACAAAGGGGAAAATTTGTCCTCAACACAAATAAATAAATACACAATAAAAATTAAATTAAATTAAAATAAAATGACTACATCATTACTGGACTGACAAAATAGATTAAAGTTATTTACAATAGCATTTGTGATTTTAAAAAATAAAAAAATAATAAAGATTGAATCATCCTAAGTGTTTAAAAATAAGGAATATTTCAAGCAATGTTGTTTCATTGATTTATTTATATGCTGTAGTTAAATTTGACAAGTATGCATAAATACAAGAAAACATGGAAAAGATATTATGGGGTAATTTTAATTTTATTTTTATTAAAGAGGTTGATCGGTCTTAGAACAGAATTTGTTCAGATGCACAAGGAAATAATAATACCAACAACAATAACAAAACATCTACTTCCCAGTGTTGTTAGATAATATCAAGTTTTCTAAAGTATTTAGTTTAATGAGTAATGTGTAAATGTTGAATATGTTAGTGGATTAATGAATAGTGAGTAAATTACATATCAAAGATAATTTTGTTTTCTTCTAAAATGTTATTTAAATCTCAAATAAAAAATAGAAAAAGAAAAAAAATCATAGGCATGTGTAGATAAGTACAAAATAGTGGATTAAAACTGTAAAACAGTAAATTTCCATTTTGAGACAACCTATAAAATAAATACTAAGCAATGCAATCAAATCTATCTATCTTTCCTTTGTTTCCTTATACATTTTTCTTTTATTTCTGCTTCATAAGCACTCCTTTGAATTCCAATAGGAGATCTGGGTTTGCCCCAGATCCCATCAGAACTGAGCCAACTTGGACTCTCACAGCTCCCATTGGATCTGAGCCAACTTGGGACTCCACCCACGGGCCCCTTTAGCTAAATCTCCTATTAAAAAGAGCCAAACTAAAACCCTCTCTTTGCAGAGGTTCCAAACGTACCAGCTATGTTATGCTTGGTATCCCAAGGACTCTCTGCCCACTGGAATACTGTTTCTGGTGCCCTTTTCTCTTTACCTAACACCTTTTAGTAACTAAAATTTAACCTTACTTCTAATCCCCATAATAAACCTCTTTTATCCATCTAAAAAAACAAACAAACAACAACAACAACAACAAAAAACCTCTGCTTTATACTTTTCACTTTTTTTCCCTCCCTTTCTTTCCTCTTACCACCTCTCCTAAGAAGGATACAATCTAGAACAGATATATTTGTATACATGCATACACACATATGTAAACATATATATCTCTATTGAAATATACATACAAATATATTATGTGCAATTATACATTTTTATACACAGATATCTGTCTGGATGGTATTCATGTTTATCTATGTAAGGATGTACTTTACTTGTTTTTCTTCTATCTCTGAAGATGGGTAGCATCATCTCCTCCATAAGCCCAAATCTTTCCATTTTTCCCCCTAAATCCACTAACTTATTGCAGTCATATGAGTGACAGCTCTTTTGTTTTATTTTAATTTTTAAAAACATATTTCAATGTCTGTCATGTTGCACAAGAAAAATCAGACTAAATTAAAAAAAAAACTGAGAAAGATAAAATAAAAAAGGAAGCAACCAAAAAAAAAAAAAAAAAAAAAGATGAAAACTTTAAGTTTAGATCCATATTCAGTCTCCACAGTTTTTTTTTTTCTTTAAATGTGGATGGCATTATCTTGAATCATCACCTTTTTGAGAAAAAAACAAGCCCACTGAAGTTGATCATCACACACAATATTGTGTACAATGTTGTCTTGGTTCTATTTACTTTATTTACTCCATTCAGCATCAATTCATGTAAATTTTTCCAGGCTTTTCTGAAATCAGCCTGCTCATCATTTCTTATAGCATGATAAATTCCATTATATTTATATACCTTATTCAGTCACTCTTCAACAGATGAGTACCCACTCAATTTCTAATTCCTTGTCACTACAAAAACATCTGCTATAAATATTTTTGCACCTACTAGTCCTTTTCCTTTTTTATAATCACTTTGGTAAACAGATCTAGTACCCTGATGGACCAAGAATAGGCATGTACTTCATAGAATGCTAAAAAAGAAAGAAAAAACAGGCTCTTTAAATCTATTCATTTACTCCTTGCCAAGACTCTTTGATACTATCCTCCTCAAAGAAGCGATGTTGTCATTGTTCCTCACTCTGTGTATTAAGAGGGGTAAACATTGGAGTCATTGTGGCAGAGAAAAGAGAATAATTTTATCTATTTTCACTAAGAGGCAGGACTTGGTAGCACATATATAATCATACCAGACCCATAAAATAAGCCCATGGCAGGTGATAGGAACAGATCAAGAAGACTTTTAATCTGCCTGTAACTGAGGGCAGATTCAATTTAGTGATGATTATTCTGATGTAGGGAATTATTCTGATGTAGGAAATTGAAGCAAGTCAACAATATGGCATTAACATAGAGTACAAATTCATTTAGAATAGTGTCTTCATAAGTCACCTCCAGTAATCATGAGGCATTACAGAATATATCATTGAGTTTAGTTAAGAGCACAGAAGGGCAAAAAATTACAAATTTGCAATTTGTCTGTCCTATTACAATTGAAATCCCATTGATCAAGGACACAACAATTATTTGGACATAACACCTTGTAATTCATGATGAGAGGAGAGTACAGAAGTTTACAAATGGCCAGATAGGAGGCATAGGGCATCAAATCCAGTACTAATAGACATTCAAAATATAAAAGAAACAAAATTGTATAGTCAAGTGCTTTTCTGTTCAGTGATCTGATAGCATTCTGGGATAAGACGTTGTAATGTGGCAGATTTTCAATGAAGAAAATTTTCTAAGGAAACAGCATATGAGGGTTTGAAGAGCTGCCTCAACCTTAGCTATGACAATGATGAATTTGTTCCCTATCAGTTTATAGATGGCGATGATCAAGAAAATCCCAAACAGAATCCCTTGGAGATTGGGAAGAACAGAAAATCTCAAGAGGATGGATTCCATCACAAATGAAACAATGTGTTCTGTCATTTTCACTGTATTACATTTGTGGAAATAATGAATTCACAAGTAGCAAGTCACTTTTCCTTTCTAATTATTAGTTTCCCTCTTAGGGAAAGAGAGAAAGAAGCAATACATAATACATCTTGAATTTGATATCCCATCTTTTTACCCCCTATCCAGATAACTGTAATAAGTTTTTGTGTGCTTGAATTTATTTCATATTCTCATATTGTATTTTTCAAAATAGTTTATGTTATATTCCAACTCAAAATCCTATAATTGTCATTCCATTATAATTTTATTTAAATGTGGCATTGGAAACTGAAAGTTAACATGGTCACATCAACTTAACTCAAGAAAATGTAAAGAGCAAACAAACAAAAAGAACATAGCCAATTCCATAACTAACTATTTTCTTTAAAATTATGTCAAGGAAAACAATTATTACCTATAGACCTAATAGATTTTTTTTCTTTAAGCACATATGGCCTTTCCCTCATACAAATCCAACTTCATGCCTTTTCAGCCTTCTAAGTATTGTTGTTATTGTTCTTGCTGCCTGGAATCATGGTGCAATTTTGCTTATCAAAATCCTTCCCTTGCTTTGCGTATCAAATAAATATCTCCCTTTTGTGAGGTACTTTCCTGATCAATTCTGTTTGACATTCAAACCCATTCATAAAGTATCCCATTATCTTTCTAGACATCTTGTAATTTACTCGTGGTTAGTTAGGTTACTCCTCAATCCACTGCTGTTGAAATTATAACTATTCCTTGAACAAGGCACTCCTAGTCTGGGTTTCTGGTTTTTCTCTGCCTCTTTACCTAGAATGTTTTCCTTTCTTTGCCTCCTGATTTCTATGGATTCATTTCAGTCCCAAATAAAACATGATGATCTAAAATAAAGTTTTAATGTCTTTTTATTCCAGGTCTTGTCTTTGTTAATTATTTCATACTTTCCCTAACTACAGATTTTTAAGACATCTTTGTTGCCTTCCTTATTAGATGTGGACTCTAAGAAGAGGGACTATCTTTTGCCTTTTATAAATTCAGTGGTTAGGATAGTAACAAATAAAGTACAAACTTGATAACTACTAATTGATGGTGCTAGTTAAAAGCATATACTTCTTCCCCAAATTCCTAGATTACTTGAGATATGTACCTTGTACTATAAAGGGGTTGATAACAAGAGGGGATCAAAAAGCAGGATCCTACAATACGTTGTTTACAAGAAAATACTTAAAGTAGAGAGATATATGGAGTAAATGTAAAGAATTGGAGCAGAATCTATTATGATTGAAATGAATTAAAAAGAAAAGTTGACCTAGCAATCCTGACTTAAAATTAAATAAAAGCAAAAAAAGACTTAATTAAAAAAAAGAAAGGAAACTACATTTTGCAAAAAGAAACCATAGATTATGAATCAATATAAAATACTAAGTATATATGCTTACATAGTATTTGTAAGCCATATATTATAATCAACACTGATTCCATTATAAATCACTAAAATACATGTAACCTTTGCAAAGTTGAATTTTGACAATAACTATGTGAGACTGAGGCTACAGATATCATTGGACCCATTTTGTAGAATAAAAAAGTGGGCTTCCAAGTTCAGTGACTGAATTGCCATCACTCAAGCCATGAGTAAGTGCATAAAACAATACTGGAGCTAATGTCCCCAGACTCCAAACCCAGAGGTCTGTTTCATTATGACATACAACATACTTAATGCTATTTAAAGCAGGGACACTAGCCTCTCATTTAAAAAAAAATAGTGAGAATCAACTTGGGAGAGCAGATTTCTCCACAGAGAGAGGTAGGATAGTAATCTTTTCTACTTAGAATACTAATGATATTGGACACAAAGAACATTACTAGAGTTTGTTATTTGAATAGGACCAGTTTTCTAGGGTCCTTTACATAGTTGACCTTGGAGAAAAAAGGACTGCTTCAAATCTTATTTATATAGGTTTTGTACTTCTTGCTGCTACTAAACAGTAAATTCCTTATACGTCAAAGGAAAATAACAATATTCTTGGGATTTATCACACAGTCCCTTTATGAGGCTCAAATAGGTAACTAAATACAAAGGTGTTTTATTTATTTGTTCATTTTATTTATTTATAAATCATACAATATTATAAACATAGTATGTAAATTCCTTAAATTAAAGCATGAAGTAGTTGAAGATTATTTGATCCCTTATGAGAAAGGTAAGCCTGAAGTGCCTGTCATAGACTCACCATCTCTCACTGTGATTGGAGAGGTGTTTCTTAAGATTATCTGTGAACTATAGATTTAATCAGGCATTGAGATTTTACATAAGAAATTGTAATTGTTCAAACAAATCCTGGTAAGATCCTCTTGAACAAGAAAAGAAAACTATTACTCAAAAATTTCCTTTTTTTAAATATAAATCATTATAGGATTGGTATGGAATGAACTTTGAAAAGTATAAATGTTTATACTATTTTAAAGAATATTTTGGTGTAATGAATAACAATATTTTTTCTTAATTTAAATCAATAAAAAAACAAAAATAATTGAGAGTAGAGTATTCAGGGCATGGATATTTAAGTCATTCTTTATTAATTATGAAGATTTTTTTCCTTTTAAAAAATTATCCCGAGGGAAGGATCTGCCATTTACTATTGAAAACCTTGTACAATCCATTTGTTTTCTTAGACCCACAGCCTTAAGCTAAGGGAAATTAGGGCCTCTTTTGTTTTCAAAGTTGTCTTTATATTTATATATTTATTTTGCTTGTGCAATTACTCCATCGGAGGCAATTTACAAAGATATTTGGAGCTAGAAGGCCATCAAGTGTAATGTCTCATTTTGTATGTGATGAAATTTAACAGAGATTAAGTGAGTAATTCAGGTCCTCCTAGCTAGTAAGTACAGATCTTCTTAATGTGAAGTTCAGCACTTTATACACTACTTCCTATTTTCTCTGACCTGTAAAAATATCACACACCATGGGAGGAAGTTGGTGATTAGTTCTATAATAGAACTAAGAAATTGCAAAGGCTTAGGGCAAAATGTTGCTTATAGCAGGAATATTAAATAGATAAAAGGAAAAAAAAATCCAATTTAAATAGGCAATCTTACCTAGGGTGTAAAAGCCAATGTTCCTGGTTTTACCAAAAATTAATTTACTATTTTAATTATGTATTTTGTCTATTTTTAATTTTTTAAATAACTTTTTATTGACAGAACCCATGCCAGGGTAATTTTTTAAAACATTATCCCTTGCACTCACTTCTGTTCTGATTTTTCACTTCCCTACCTCTACCCCCACCCCAGATGGCAAGCAGTCCTATACATGTTAAATAGGTTACAGTAGGTCTTGGATACAATATATGTGTGCAGAACCGAACAGTTCTCTTGTTGCTCAGGGAGAATTGGATTTAGAAGGTATAAATAACCCGGGAAGAAGAACAAAAATGCAAGCAGTTTACAATCATTTCCTAGTGTTCTTTCTTTGGGTGTAGCTGCTTCTGTCCATCCTTGATCAATTGAAACTAAGTTAGATCTTCTCTTTGTTGAAGATATTTTGTCTATTTTTTAAACATCACCAAGATCACAAATCCTATGAACATGCAATTGATAGAAACTGCCCTTGTCCCAAGGGATAGACCTAAGGAGAAAAACCTTTACTTAACTGGTGTAGGAAACTTCAAAGTGAGATACATCCCTTTAGATAAAAAATAAAAATATAACAAGACTAAGTTGAAAAACTGATTATGTCTCATAATGTATGCAGAAAATGTATTGTGTATTATAGTAAGAGATATGAATAATCAAAAATTATGGATAATAAAGAATTTAACCTCTATTTTATTCAGTATTTTAGCAATGTCTCTCATGTTCTTTTCAGAAAGGTGGCAGAAAGGATGGGTGACCAAATAGTCTTATTTGGTGAATGACAGAGGCATTTTCCAGCCTTAAGCTTCTACATATAAAAAAGGAAAAAAACAAAAAGCACTTCCCTACCTCAAGTATTTTTATACAAATGGAAAGAAAAGCCACATCCACAAAGAATATCAATATTAAATGCCCACTTAATATTATAGTACAGATAATGAATGAAAAAGTATCTTTTAAATATAACATTGGAGGAAAAAAAATAGATATGTGCTGTAACTCCTAATACAAAGTTCAAAAGAAGAAGAAATTGCTTTTAATTTGACAAAATGAGTTTTGAATAGTTGTGAAGAATAAGAGTTTAAGTGATCACAATAATCATAATAATGCATCATTTTTGTATGCCAAGTCTGGCTCCTTAAAATGTTTTATATACAATATTCATGTGGTTTTTATATACATTTGTAAGGAAAGTAATGTAGGCATTATTGTTCTCATTTTGGAGATAAGAAAATGAATTAGACTAAATAATTAGGTAGAAGGATATTTTTCTTTTTTTCTTTTTCTTTTTAAAATTTATTTCTAAAGATTTTTATTTTCAACATTTCACTTTGCTAAGCTTTGTATTCCAATTTTTTTCTCTATTTCCCACCTAGATGGTAAGTATTTTAAAATATGTTAAACATGTAATTAAAAGGATGTCTTGTCATGAAATTATAAAGAACAACTTCCATTAATTCCTTTTGTTTATCTGCATTTTTACATTCAGCAAGCACATTGTTCCTTATGCTGTTTCTCCCATAATTAAAGGATGTATAAAATTACTTTAAATCAATAGGATTTTTAAGAAATGTGCTATCTGCTATTAGTTTTTTACTCCTCTGTTCAAGTTTTGTATCAGCAATTAAGTTCTTCCCTAAATAGGTACTAGAATATATTATTATTTGTTGTTGTTGTTGTAAACTGAATTTTTTTCATAATTATACGTTTTTATTGACAGAACCCATGCCTGGGTAATTTTTTACAACATTATCCCTTGCACTCACTTTTGTTCCGATTTTTCCCTTCCCTCCCTCCACCC
Organism: Sarcophilus harrisii; assembly: GCF_902635505.1. NCBI lineage: Eukaryota > Metazoa > Chordata > Mammalia > Dasyuromorphia > Dasyuridae > Sarcophilus > Sarcophilus harrisii. The sequence goes on from NC_045431.1 coordinate 251,477,623, forward strand.
CCTCCCCCAGATGGCAAACAGTCCTATACATGTTAAATACGTCACAGTGTATCCTAGACACAATATATATGTGCAGAACCAAACAGTTCTCTTGTTGCACAGGAAGAATTGGATTCAGAAGGTAAAAATAACCCAGGAAGAAAAACAAAAATGCAAATAGTTTACATTCATTTCCGAATGTTCTTTCTTTGGGTGTAGCTGTTTCTGTCCATCATTGATCAATTGAAACTGAGCTAGATATCTTTGTCAAAGAAATCCACTTCCATCAGAATACATCTTCATACAGGATCATTGTTGATGTATATAATGATCTCTTGGTTCTGCTCATTTCACTTAGCATCAGTTCATGTAAGTCTCTCCAAGCCTCTCTGTATTCATCCAGCTGCTCATTTCTTACAGAACAATAATATTTCATAACATTCATATACCACAGTTTACCCAACCATTCTCCAGTTGATGGGCATCCATTCATTTTCCAGTTTCTAACCACTACAAATAGGGCTGCCACAAACATTTTGGCACATACAGGTCCCTTTCCCTTCTTTAGTATCTCTTTGGGGTATAAGCCCAGTAGTAGCACTTCAGCATTACTATTGAAAGCATATGCTAAAAGCATTCTTTTGGGTTTATTTGTGGTTTCATGGTGTATACAAGAGTATCTATAATTTATCTATTTTATCTATCTGGAGTTTCTATCCTTAATGACATAAAGACTTGCTAGGAAATTGGATACTGAGGATTATGATAAAGAAAAATGTGTTGACTCTAATTTATAAGAATTCAAGCCATAAGATGACAGGAAAAAATAATGATGATTGTTGGAGGGGATGCAGGAAAACTGGGACATTGATGCATTGTTGGTGGAGTTGTGAACGAATCCAACCATTTTGGAGAGTAGTCTGGAACTATGCTCAAAAAGTGATCAAACTGTGCATACCCTTTGATCCAGCAGTGTTACTACTAGGATTATATCCCAAAGAGATTATAAAGAAGGGAAAGGGACCTGTATGTGCACGAATGTTTGTGGCAGCCCTTTTTGTAGTGGCTAAAAATTAGAAACTGAATGGATGTCCATCAGTTGGAGAATGGTTGAATAAATTGTGGTATATGAAAATTATGGAATATTACTGTTCTGTAAGAAATGACCAACAGGATGATTTCAGAAAGGCCTGGAGAGACTTACATGAACTGATGCTGAGTGAAATGAGCAGGACCAGGAGATCATTATATACTTCAACAACAATACTATATGATGACCAGTTCTGATGGATCAGGCCCTCCTCAGCACCGAGATCAACCAAATCATTTCTAATGGAGCAGTAATGAACTGAACTAGCTATGCCCAGAAAAAGAACTCTGGGAGATGACTAAAAACCATTACATTGAATCCCCAATCCCTATATTTATGCACACCTGCATTTTTGATTTCCTTCACAAGCTAATTGTACAATATTTCAGAGTCTGATTCTTTTTCTACAGCAAAATAACGTTTTGGTCAGGTATACTTATTGTGCATCTAATTTATATTTTAATATATTTAACATCTACTAGTCATCCTGCCATCTAGGGGAGGGGGTGGGGGGGGTAAGAGGTGAAAAATTGGAACAAGAGGTTTGGCAATTGTTAATGCTGTAAAGTTACCCATGTATATATCCTGTAAATAAAAGGCTATTAAATAAAAAAAAAAAAAAGAATTCAAGCCATTCTCCAATTGATAAATGGTCAAAGGATATGAACAGACAATTCTTAGATGAAGAAATTGAAACTATTTCTAGCCATATGAAAATATGCTCCAAATCATTATTAATTAGAGAAATGCAAATTAAGACAACTCTGAGATAGCACTACACTCATGTTAGATTGTCTAGAATGAAAGGGAAAGATAATGCTGAATGTTGGAGGGGATGTGGGAAAACAGGGACACTGATACATTGTTGGTGGAATTGTGAATACATTCAGCCATTCTGGAGAGCAATTTAGAACTATTCTCAAAAAGTTATCAAACTGTGCATACCCTTTGATCCAGCAATGTTTCTACTGGGCTTATACCCCAAAGAGATACTAAAGAAGGGAAAGGCACCTGTATATGCCAAAATGTTTGTGGCAGGCCTGTTTTTAGTGGCTAGAAGCTGGAAAATGAATGGATGCCCATCAACTGGAGAATGGCTGAGTAAACCGTGGTATATGAATGTTATGGAATATTATTGCTCTGTAAGAAATGAGCAGCAGGATGAATACAGAGAGGCTTGGAGAGACTTACATGAACTGATGCTGAGTGAAATGAGCAGAACCAGGAGATCATTATATACCTCAACAACGATACTGTATGAGTATGTATTCTGATGGAAATGGATTTCTTCAACAAAGAGAAGATCTAACTCAGTTTCAATTGATCAAGGATGGATAGAAGCAGTTACACCCAAAGAAAGAGCACTGGGAAATGAATGTAAACTGCTTGCATTTTTGTCTTTCTTCCCAGGTTATTTTTACCTTCTGAATCTAATTCTTCCTGTGTATTCGTTCTGCTCACACATATTGTATCTAGGATACACTGTGACATATTTAACTTCTATAGGACTGCTTGCCATCTGGGGGAGGAGGTAAAGGAAGGGAGGGGAAAAGTCGGAACAGAAGTGAGTGCAAGGGATAATGTTGTAAAAAAATTACCCAGGCATGGACTTTGTCAATAAAAAGTTATAGTAATTAAAAAAAAGAAAGAAAAATGCGATAAGGATGAGGAACATGATGCTGCCACCATTTCCAGTTACTGATGTACTTGTATTTTTTTTACATTATTTTACTTTTACTTAATGTTTACATTGCTTTTTACACACATAATGTCTAAAAAATGTCTACAAAAACACAAACAGAAATGTAAGCAATTACTTTCTTTGGTTTTACTTCTTTGTATGTAGAGATAGGTAGATATACTACAGATAGTTTGATATCTATAAAAATATTAGATATTTGTATGTAAAAGCTTTTGAGACAGAGATAATATTTTTTCTGTTGCCTGAGAAAATACAATGCTTAAAATTTTAAGGGGGGCAATAAATGAGTGTTGTTTTACTGATTGATCAATTAAAGTAAACTCAATAGTACTTGTAGCCTTTACATTATGTGTGTATAACACTAGTATTTATCACAATGTTATATACATTGTGATGATTACTATTAAAAAGCAAATGGCCACAAGTACCACTACTATCATCATCATCATCTACCTACATACTATAAACAGTTTTAAGCACTCTAAGAACAGTAATTATACCCTACATTTTTTGATTTGCAATTGTGTCCTTCATATGGCCAGTGATAAAAAGTTGTCTGTTCAAAATTGTAATAATTTTCCTCGAGGATAGAATTTCAGTGTTAATGTAGTAAAACCCTGTCCAAAAAAATCTCTCTCCAGACTAACTCTTTACATTTCTACCTTTAAAAACTATTTCTTATATGAATGAATTTTTCCCTCTTAAAATTCAGTAAGAGAAGTAACTTATTAAGCAAAAATTTTTTGGTTTCAGTTATTTACAAACTGAATGAAAATAATGAACAGATAAATTGTTGTGGGAAGAATGTCTGGAGCTTAAATAAATTCAAAGCATTGACAAAACAATATAGGTCTAGATGTGCAGCACATTTGAGTTACTCACAAAAGAGAAAAATTATTAGGTGCCAATTAGTACCTGAGGGGAAATAAATACCATATTTTATGTTACTATGATTTTATCATCCAAACTTTATTTATACTTACATAAAAGTCTTAAAATTAGTTATTTATTTGATGTGAATTATTTATTTGATGTGTATTAAGGTAGTTGTGTGTTTCTGTTTATGTGTAAAAATGATAAAGGAAGGACAAAAAGGAAGAGAAGAAGAAGAAGAAGAAAAAGAAGAAGAAGAAAAAGAAGAGGAAAAGGAAGAGGAAGAAGAAGAGGAGGAGTAAGAGGAAGAAGAGGAAGAGAAAGAGGAGTAAGGAAAAGAAAAGAAAGGGGAGAGGAGGAGAAATAAGTTGAAAGAAAGAATTAAATGAAGTAAGATCAACATTCACTATCATCATTATAATCATTAAAACCATCCTAGGAAATTATAAATTTTAGATGTAGGGTGCTTTTTTTAGTATTAAAAGAAAAAAATATGGTTAAGAGACTTTAATTATTTACCTAGGCTACAGAACTATTTAGTAACTGAGACAAGATTGAGACTAATTTCTTCCTTTATGCAACCTACTATGTTTCCATAATGAATGCTTAAATAGAAAGCAGATTTAATATTAATTAAATAAAACATTACTCTGATAGAAGCCACCATAATCTCTGAAGCAAATGGTGAAGGTGTGGAAATAGAATTGACATTTGAAATAAAGTAATGATTCTGATAAAAGATGAACAGTGGGTAGAAAACCATCATTCCAAGAAAGGAATAGAACATCACCAAAGACTGGAAGGAAAGAACTTAGAATGTCAATAATATTTGAGAAAAAATAATTTTATTTAGATTGTTTCCATATTACTCTTTGTAGAAGTGTATTTCTTCTACTCCCCAGAAACAATATCCTTTAGAAAAAAAAATAGGTATGGATAATGATATTCAAATACGTATTTTTTTGTACTTATTTATATTTCATAAAATGTTTTCCCCACGTTAGTCCCTGTCTCCTCAATACAAGAATTAATCAACATTTCATTCAAAATGTCAGTCAGAATATTTTACATGAGAGGATTTTTTAGATAGAAGCAATTTTAAAGGAGAAAATCTAGAATTTTATGATTGGAGGGAGCTATAGATATATGGCATAGAATGATAGGGAAGAAGGGCTGTTTTGAAGCTGCAAAGACAAAATTAAGAGATTAAGGACTTCAAAACATGCCAAAAAAATTCAGCTCTAGAATGGATTTTAGTAAACAATGTAAAGTAAAACATTTCAAAGCTAAAAAATAACAAAATATACTTTGGCAGAGATTAAAGTAATATTAAAATTTAGTCAGAATGCTTGGAGATTCTATAATCTGCTATCTTTATTTTTACAGAAAAAAATGGAAAATGAGACCTAAGAGAGATGATGGGAATGCTATTCCAGAATCATCATACAACATATGAGCATCAGAGAAAATCAGAGAAAATAATGGTGGGAACCAATCTTACAACTGTAGTGGAATTCCTTCTCCTTGGCTTTTCTGACCTTCCTGATTTCCAAGGGTTTTTGTTTGGTGTTTTCTTAACTATCTACATGAGTATCCTAATAGGAAATGGCCTCATCATTTTAGTCACCAAAGTTTCTCGAGCTCTACACACTCCCATGTATTTTTTTCTTGGGAACTTTTCTTTCTTGGAAATCTGTTACACATCAGTCACTCTTCCCAAAATGTTGGCAAATCTTTGGACCCAGGACAGAAATATTTCTTTTTTGACCTGTGCTATACAACTGTGTTTCCTCCTTACTCTTGGAGGCACTGAATGCTTGCTTCTAGCTGTAATGGCCTATGATCGTTATGTGGCCATCTGTAAACCACTCTACTATCCTCTCATCATGAACCATAAAGTATGTGTCCAGTTTGTAGTTGGTTCCTGGACCACTGGAATTCCAGTCATGATTGGTCAGACATATCAGGTTTTCTCACTCCCTTTCTGTGATAGTAATAAACTTAATCATGTGTTCTGTGATATACCACCATTACTGAAGTTGGCTTGTTCAGATACCTCTGTGATAGAGCTCTCTGTCTATGTTGTTGCTGTTTTATTTGTCATGGTACCCTTTATATTGATAATCAGATCTTATGTCAAAATCATCACTACCATCTTGAAGCTTCCATCAAACACAGGAAAATACAAAGCCTTCTCAACTTGTTCTTCCCATCTTCTAGTTGTTATTTTATTTTTTGGGTCTGCAACTATTACATATTCAAGACCCAAGTCAAATGACTCAGAAGGAATTGATAAAATACTTTCCCTTTTCTACACTATCTTAACCCCAATGTTTAATCCCATGATATACAGCCTGAGAAATAAAGATGTCATTAATGCACTCAAACAATTACTGCCTAAGTGAAATGATAAAGGATTCCTGTATGTCAAATTATAATCAGTTGCTCTGTGTTCCTTTATTTAAATTATTATTGAAACCCCCCTTTTCCATTCTACTATATGAGTTTGAAAAAGTTTTTCACTTTATAACAATCATCATGTATATAGGTATAAAATGACTTTTATGAGATAAGATAAACATCTACCCTAAGTGTGTGACCAGGGATGAAAAGAATAAAATTAAATGTTCTATACTCAAATAGTTTACATTTCATTGAAATCAATGAATACACATGCAAATAGATTATATATGTGCACATATTCAAATTTCAAATGCTAAATATTTTCAAGGGTGACAGAAGATAGGTATAAAAAAGTATTATGTGGAGAAATAATACTTTAACTGAATTTTTAAGGAAATTGGGTTGTTAATAAGCAGAAATATGCAGGGGACACTTTTAGGCTAAATAGTTATTGTGTGTGTGTGTGTGTGTGTGTGTGTGTAGTATGAGAATGAATTTCTTAATGTTAGGAGCTCCTGCCAATGTGGCTTCATTCTATTATGTGGTCAAACATAAAAACACTTACTTTTTATTGATAGTAGTATGTGAATTATCTAAGACGGGAACAATTTAAGGTTGTTTTTATTTTGTTACAATATTGTTTGCTTCTACTTACAGGTAATTGAAAATATTTGACTTTGAATGAATAAAATCAGATTTAGCTAGTGTATCCAGCTTTAACTAAATCTTTGTCAGATGGTTGCTGGGTTTTGTGCCATATTTTCATTGTGTTTCATTGCTTTCTTTTGTTGCAATTTTAATTCTGTGACAAACTACATTTACTTTAAGAATATGGAATTTCTGTATGATATGCTTGAAAAAAAATTATATAGTTTTAAAAGCATGCTTTAATGATTATCAGAGAATCTACCCCAGTGGTGGCTATGGAAAAGTCAAGAATTTGAAGGGTCATTCAAACCCAAGATGAAATGAGATCACCTCCAGTAAGCACATTTAAAAATGTGATAAAGAAAAACAATTTCAGTAACTGATAAAATATTGTTACAGCAATTTAATTAGTCTTAATATTAGAAGCCTCCCCTAGATAGCAATTAATCTAATGTAGATTAAACACATGTAATTCTTCTATATATAATTCCACATTTATCATGTTACACAAGAAAAATCAGAACCACAAGGGAAAAAAAAGAAACAGGGAAAAAAGCAAGCAAATAACACAAAATAGAAAAATAGATGAAAATGCTATGTGGTAATCAATATTCAGTCCACATCGTCTTCTTTCTGGATGCAGATAGCTCGCTCCATCACAAGCCTATTGGAATTGGCCTGAAAGACCACATTATTGACACAGTTCATTGCAGTTGTTCATTACATAATCTTGTTGCTGTGTAAGATTTTTTTTTTTCCTTCTACTCACTTCACTTAGCAACACTCCATGTAACTTTCTCCAGGCTTTTCTAAAATCATCATGTTGATCTTTTTTTTATGATTATTATTAAAGTTTTCATTTTCAAAACACATATGCATGAAAAATTTTTAACATTGACCCCTTTAAAATTCTGTGTTCCAAGTTATCCCCCTTCTCCCCATCCATTTACCCAGATAGCAAGTAATCTAATATACTTAAAATGTATGTTAATTCCAATTATATATACATATTTATACAATTATTGTGCTGCACAAGAAAAATCAGATCACAAAGAAAAAATGAGAAAGAAAAGAAAATACAGACTAATAATAACAAAAAGAATAAAAATACTATGTTGTGATCCATACTCAGTTTCCACAGTCCTTTTACTGGGTGTAGAAGGTCATTTGAACTTGCATTGGAACAAGCAATTGGAACATCTCATTGTTGAAAAGATCCATGTCCATCAGAATTGATCATCATATACTCTTGTTGCTGCTGTTTACAATGTTCTGGTTCTGCTTATTTCACTTAGCATCAGTCCATGTAAGTCTCTCCAGGCCACTTTGAAATGATTCTACTGACTACTTTTTACAGAACAATAATATTCCATAACATTCATATACCATAACTTCTTCAGCCATTCTCTAATTGATGAGCATTCACTTAGTTTCCACTTTCTTGCCACTACAAAAAGGACTGACAGAAACATTTTTGCATATGTGGGTCCTTTCCCCTCCTTTATGATATCTTTGAGATATAAGCAAAGTAGAAATCTTGCTGGATCAAAGAGTATGCATAGTTTGATAGTCCATTGGGCATAGTTCCAAATTGCTCTCCAGAATTGTTGGATTACTTCACAACTCCACCAACAATGTATTTGTGTTCCATTTTTCCCACATCTCCTCCAACATTTATCAATATCATTTCCTGTCATCTTGGCCGATCTCAGAGGTGTGTGGTAGTACCTCAGAGTTGTCTTAATTTGAAATTCTTTGATTAATAGTTAATAATTTGACTAGTAAATATTTTATATGAGTAGAAATGGTTGCAATTGGAAAATTGATTTGTTTTTTGTTAATTAAAACTTTCTTAATTTTCAAAACATATGCATGATAATTGACTATATCAATAACCAAATTAACAAAAACCATATGATCATCTCAATAGATACAGAAAAACATGAGATAAAATCCAACACCCTAGAGAGACGTAGGAATAACACTAAAACTAGAGAGTATAGGAATACTCTAAAACACTAGAGAGTATAGGAATAAATTGACTTTTCCTTAAAATAGTCAGTAGCATCTATTTCAAACCATCATTAAGCATCATATGTAATGGGGATAAACTGGAACCATTCCCAATAAAATGAGAAGTGAAACGAAGATGCCTACTATCACCATTACAATTCAGTATTGTATTTAAAATGTTAGCTTCAACAATAAGAAATTAAAAAGAGATTAAAAGAATTAGAGTAGGTAATGAGGAAACCAAATTATTACTCTTTGCAGATGATATGATTGTATACTTAGCAAACCCCAGAGATTCTATTAAAGAACTATTAGAAATAATACACAACTTTAGCAAAGTTGCATGATGCAAAATAAATCCACATAAATTCTCAGCATTTTTATACATCACTAACAAAATCTAACAATTAAAGTTACAAAGAAAAATTCAATTTAAAATAACTGCTGATAGTGTAAAATATTTGGGAATCTATCTGCCAAGGGAAAGACAGGAACTATATGAGCAAAACTACAAAACACTTTCCACACAAATAAATTCAGATCTAAACAATTGGAAAAATGTTAAGTGCTCTTAGCTAGGTCAAGCAAATATAATAAAGATGACAATAGTCCCTAAACTAATCTATTTAATGTTATACCAATCAGACTCCCAATAACTATTTTAATGACCTAGAAAAAAATAACAACAAAATTCATCTGGAAGAACAAAAGGTCAAGAATTTCAAGGGAACTATTAAAAAAAAAAATCAAATGAAGGTGGCCCAGCTGTACCTGATCTAATTTTTTTTTTTTTAATAATGCAGCAGTCATCAAAACCATTTGGTACTGGCTAAGAAATTGCAAAAGTTGATCAGTGGAATAGGTTAGTTTCACAGGACAAAATAGCCAATAACCATAGCAATCTAGTATTTGACAAACCTAAAGACCCAACTTTGGGGATAAGAATTCACTATTTGACAAAAACTGCTGGGAAAATTAGAAATTAGTATGTCATAAACTAGGCATTGCTGACACTTAACGCCATACACCAAGATGAGATCAAAATGGGTTCATAATTTAGTCATAAAGAAAAAGATTATAAATAAATTAAAAGCACACAGCATAGTTTACCTCTCAGACTTGTGGAGGAGGAAGGAATTTGTGACCAAAGAATAACTAGAGAACATTATTGATCACAAAATAGAAAATTCTGATTATATCAAGTTAAAAAGTTGTTCCTGCTTACAACTATTTATGCATTGATTCATAGGACATCAAACACAAAATCATCATAATTGCAATAATGAATGAATGAATGATACCATTTGAGTCACAAAAGAAAATAGAGAACATAATTGATTATCTACTTTTCCCTTTTTCTCATCATTTATTTCTCATCATATTTTTTTAAAGTAGGATCACAGAACAGTAGAAGTGTTGCATTACCTTTATAATGTTATACAATGCCAAGAAACTGATTTCAGTTTTTTTCAGATTGATGAACTTAACCTGATACACAGATCTACTATTCTCCACTTCGGAGTCTGATGGCATATCATTTCCCTACTTTGGGATCAACCTTGATATTTTCTAAAATCACAGGCTTTGAGCAAATATTCTGAATGGGGCAAGGTATCATTGCAATTATTATTTTACAATATTTCATATAGGAATCCCAATGAAATTGTCATTTTTATATTTACTCTCTTATGGACAATTTCACAAGTAGATTGATAATTGAATAAAAGTATTAGTGAATGAACTCATATATATTCAGGACATCATTAATACTACTCTTATGCAGAAAGGATAACAGAAAGTATATGATGAATGATATTGCATGTGGACTAATTGCAGTAAACAAGTTCTTCCCTGTAATCACTGATATCTGAAGATCATCTTAAATATTGAATTATCATCACCTTCATTAATATACAGCAATTATAAAGTTGTTTTAAAAGATTATATCATTATGTGTTATGTAATTAATGATATATTTGAAACTCCTTTTTTTTTTACAATAAACTTATGAGACAATACACATTTCATTGTCCAAATTGCCTACACAACGAAACTGAGATAAGTAAAGTAATGAACAACTTGATAGCATTTACATTTTAAGTAAGTTGCCAATCAAAGATGGGTCCAATGTCCCTAAGACTCAAACCCAAGGGTATTTGTCTATGATGTGCTACCTTATTAAGGATATATAGTGAGCTGAACTTATTCATAAGTCCTAGGATATTAGTAATAAATTGAGAAGTGGCAGAAGAATTGTCCCCATAGAGAACAGTACAATTATTATTTCTAAATATAGATCTCAAATATTTTAAAGAGAAGTCTATCTCTTGATTCACAAGAGTAGTTCTTGAGAATCAGCATACATCCATACTATAGTTTGAGTGGACATCTATTTCAAATTCTCCTTCAGAGTTTTTGTGACTATGGAAAAGTTTACTGACAATGAATCACTTATTTGTCAGACATAAAACGGGGATGTTTATACCTTTATTTGTGCTATGGAACTTTTCTAAGGATCAAATTTAAGATAATATGTAAAGTATCTTCTCTGGTATTATCTGTATGCCAATATACATTGTAAAATATTTTAATAAATACAAGAAGCAACTAAATGTGATTGGACTTGAACTGAGAAAGGTAAGTCTGGTCTATTTTTGCTATAACCCTAGGATCTTTCATTTGTGGGTTATTTGTCAATGGAGGCTTTTGAAGTCTAGATTCTGTTTGGACATTAAGATTCAGCCAAGTCAAGAGGAGCATTCATTTGGAGAATAATAAAATTGTCATGAACCTGAGAGTCTGGTTGTTTAAAGATAATTTAAAGTTTTCATTTTGCTAATACTCATATTAAGAAAGTATCACAATTATTCACCAGAAATAGAAAAAGGAAAAATAAGTTCTGTTTGGAATATAAAGGGAAAAAATATTTGCCATTCTTGCCTCAACATCCGACAAAGTAAAAAGCATACATTAGAGAAAAAAAAGAAAATATCCAAAGTCATTGTGAAAGATTCTGAATTTATCATGCAAATCTTGGTATGATCCATTTATGTAATCTATCAATGAAATGGTAAACTAATTAACAATTATATTTTCTTCTAAGGATATTCATTTTTTTTTCAGGATGCCTTTCAAATTTAAAACAGCTGACTTGCTTAAAATTCAAATACCAGGGAAAACAAAGTCATGAAAATTCTATTTTGATTGCTCCAATTGGTTTTACACACTATAACAAAAGATCCCTTTGAACTTGATGTAACTAGATAAGATTAAAATTAGTGCCTTATCTTTCCTTTCAAAACTAGCTAGCATTACAGCTACAGAGAAATGCTGGTTTAGTGTAGTGTGTGAGAGCCTACTGAGGAATGGCCTTTGAATTTTCTTTGCTAAGGAAAGCAGAAAAAAAAAATCCTCTTTCAAAAGATGGAATAAAAAAAAATAGATGAAAGTGCTTTAAAATATTTCATGTTTTCTTTTCATAGTTGTTATCAAGGAATGGAAAATTAAATCACAAAGTTTTGATTACAGAGTGTGCCAAGCAACAGAATTTACTACCCTTTTCTCAATTCTCCCACACCTTTAAATTATCAAATGAACAAACTGTTTCAGAAGCCTTCTTTGAGTTACTCAATTTAATAAATATTTTTAGAAATTTTGAAAAAAATCTCACTTTATCAGAGCCCAAAGAAGCTTTAAAGACCAAGAGTAATGAAGAAAACAATTCATTAGATCGTTTCATGGTAACTCCATGTTCGGGCTGTGCAATTCTCATCCTACTTCTGTCTTTTTTTAAGATAAAAAAATGATCTATTAAGGAAAAATGATAGAAAATTGTTTATAATAGAGAAGTAATAACCCAGATAAGAAAAGTGATTATAAGATATAACTTAGCTAACCTGAATGAATTCATACCACCAGATCCATTGGTATGTTCTTCTATAATACTAAAAATAGATATTTATAGGATGCCTAGGTAACTTTAAGTAATATTTGGAAGAGTTTGAAGTATACCACGAATACCACAGGATGGGATTAAGTACAACTGCCCTTTATCTTTTCAAAATAGTTTTGAATCTAGAAAGTATGAATCTAAAAAGTGTGACTCGATTACTTTAAATGTGTTACTTTCCAGAATTCTAAAAGCAATTTAGTTGACTTGATATTTTACACTGTTAACCACTCCTCCTAAAACAAATATAATCTGTCTTCTCTGAGAATGTAAGATTGTTGATATAAGTGAATTGGTTATAGAAACTCACTTGACAACACAATTTTCTGACAGATTTACATGTCTTACAATTTTCTGCAGGTTAAGAACCATTCATTTAAAACATATAAACATAAGAATTTCATTAAATTTACAAGAGCAGTTGACTCACATTAGGGAAGAACATATTTACTAGCCAATGGGACTAAAACTTAACATCACATTTTAAAGTGAAACTAATAATGCACCTCTTCCATTTGGATCTGAAGTATTTTTTCAGTCATAAAAATTAAAATGAATATCTCAATAAACTCATATTAGAATCAGACCCACAAATCATGGTTCGCCAGGTTTTGCATGAAATTTTTGGGGAAAAAGAATAATACAATAAATTTTGCTATTACCACTAAAATGTTATTTTAAGAACAAAACTTTGTGGAGAGCAAATAATTTTTTATTACTTATAAATTCCCATTTACTAATTTTATTTTATTTTAAATTTCCAATTTTGGAAAACTGTTTACAACTTACATGACCATTAGTATCATAAACATGAAATCAATAAAATATGCATTTCATAAAATTAACACAACATATTTTATAAGCATTTTGGAGATTATTTTAGAAAGAGTAGTGAAAAAAACCTTAGAATTCATCACAAGAAAACATTTCCAAAATATATTATTCATCCCTTTCATGAATTTCAAAAAATAAAGTTTAATAAAAATCTTGGAGAATGGAATTTGAATAGGAAGTCTTTTAACTTTGAAATTATTTTCTAAAGCCTACTTTCCAATAAATAATTATATATGTGCATATATATTACAGCTATATAATATATTATGTAAATGATTTCTAATAAATATTTTTGTAGTATGTTCTCTATATATGCATATATATTTATATATTTATAGTTAGATTTAAGACAAGTAATGATAAGTGGTAATTCTCTCTTTTTAAAAAATATAACCTAATTAGAGGAATAGGACATTGCTTATAAAAATGATGATGAATTCTCTTCAAATTTAACTTTCTTTAAACTTTATACATATATGACACATCCACAGACTCTCTCTATGTCTCTCTGCTATTATTACATATATATATATGTGTGTGTGTGTGTGTGTGTGTGTGTGTGTATATATATATATATATACACACAAATTATTTAGAATTATGGATATATTATTTTCAGTCATTTAAGTATTGATTGCCTCTTTATAGATCCATTTGTGATTTTCTTTTCAAAGATACTGAAATTATTTGCAATTTTCTTCGGTAGTCATTTTACAGATGAAGAACTAAAGGAAACATGGTTAAGAGACTTGTCCAGGATCACAAAGCCAATAAGTGTTTAAAGCTGCATTTGAATTCAGGTCTTTCTGATTCTAGGGTCTGAATTCTATCTATTGAGCAACCTATCATATGTCTATATGTATATACATATATGTGCATTCCTGCTTTTTCTAACAATTATATAGATACAGATATATGCACATACATATGTACATACACACACACATACATACACACACACATATATATATATATGCTGGAGAAAAGCAAAAAATATACATATATACACACACACATATGCATGCTTTTATATATTCTCCACATGTATGAATATATATAAAAAGAGAGGCGGGGAGAGACAGGCAGATAGACAGACAGAGAAGAGAAAAAAAAACAGAGACACAGAAAAATACAGAGACATAAAAACATACAAATATAATGTGTTCATTAAAATTCATGCTTCTTGAAGGGGAATACTTTTATTTTTGATTTTTGCATCTTAAGTGAACAGAATAGAATTGGGGACAATGAATTCAATTAATTAATGATCAATATTTAAGCTCTTATCATTTTCTGGCCATGATACTAACTATTGGAGATGGAATTTTTTTTTTTTTAAAGCAGTCCCCATTCTCAAGAATTCTGTAATGCAACAGAACAAACAACAAGGTTATAGATATCCAGCTAAATATACATCATGACAAATAAGGAATATAGTCAAATGGTGGCATAATTCAAATTATCATTGTATGTGATGGGCCAGAACTCTGCAGAAATATATTCCAGGCAAGGATCCTTACAGCAAGGTGTTAACTCAATGGAATTGATAAGACAATAGTTATCTAGTTTAGCATGATGGTTAATAGTTCTCTAGTTCAGTATGATTGGTTTAATCTTACAACAAATAATGGTTCCCTAGTGATATAATGATTGGTTTATACTCAGTATGATGAATGGATTTAATTGTTATAGAGTATTTAAGAGACCAAAGTCAGACTCAAAAGAGAGGCTTGGAGATAGAGAAGACAGAAGACAGGAGGCTGGAGGACTGGAACAGACTAGAAGACAAAGACCCTAGTGGTGGCTGGCCTGTCCTCCTCTATTTCTCCACTAAGACCAAGGCCCATCTGAAGGTCCCTCAGAAATCTAGCCTGGCCCCAGGAAAAGGAGGCTAGATAATAAAGACTTTGGACTTTGTTCCTGACTATATTTGTGATCATTCCACTAAAACCAAGGCCCATTTGAAGGACCTCCAGAGAGCTATCCCAGACATTACAATTGTATAATCACATTTTTCTGGAGCTACTTACCATATTTATTATACAAATGTAAGTTAAAAATAACAAAAATTCAAATATAATTGAGTCCACATATATTTGTGATATATGTAATTGATTACTAGCTACACTGCCAAAAATAATAAGCTAAATGGAAGAATAAGAGGAGAGAGCAAAAAAGAATGGAACAGTAACATTAAATTCCAAATGTGCAAGGTCCAAATCAATTGCACTGGAATTTTGAAGAAAATATTTATTCTTGTCTAAAGTTCAGGAAAGAAGGAATTAGAAGATGGATAATCAATTATCATGGAAACATGGAAAAAATCAAGAATTTTGTTAAGCAGCAAATACTGAGAATAGCACAGCAAGGAAAGAATACAGCATAAGCAAAGTATAGTGGTTTACAGAAACCATTTCATGAGACCAATTTTATTTAGGATTAGCAATTATGTCTGTTTTTCACATAAAACTTTATAGACAATTCATGTCCCATATTAAGAATTAACTTAACCCCTGGTAACATAGTCACTATATTTGGAATGTAATCCTTTTATATGTGATTCATAATAATTTCAAATTGTTTAAAATTTTATTACTGGCATTCATATTTAAAGCTACATGTTCTGGAACCCTAGAATAATGGAATTTTGAGAAGACAGTGAGTATGCAGCAGAAAACATTAGAATGTTAGCAACTGAAGAATAGATATTAGTTAAAAATTAGATATTGAGTATATTATTTTAAGCAATGTATTCTAATTGAAAACAGAGCAGATGGATGTCAAATTTTGATGTATATTAAAATGAAAAAACATAATAAATGATCAAGAGCCTTACATCATGGAATAAATAACAGCAGAGAAAAAAATGTTCTCAATCTCATATTTTGATATAGTTAGGAAATACATTGTAGCTTAAAATATGAGATGTGGAAGGCAATTTGCAGACCATTTAATCTTCTATCTTTATTTTACAGAGAAAGGAAAAAGGACCACAAGAGAAGAAGCAATTTATCTGCCCCATGGTCAATATTTTCATATGTGGACTTTTTTTTAATGGTAGGAAGAAATATTACAACAGTGGTAGAATTCATTCTTCTGGGATTTTCTGACATACCTAAACTCCAAGAGATTCTGTTTGGAATTTTCTTAATCATGTACCTGACCATCTTGTTAGGGAATGGTCTCATTATCCTAATAACCAAGATTGATCCAAGTCTTCAAACCCCCATGTATTTTTTCCTTGGTAATTTTTCTTTTTTGGAAATATGTTACACGTCAGTTACTCTCCCAAGAATGATGATGAGACCTTTGGACCAAGAAAAAAAATATTTCTTTCTTCAACTGTGCATTACAACTTTGTTTCCTACTTATGCTAGGAGGCACTGAGTGTTTGCTCCTGGCTGTGATGGCATATGATCGCTATGTGGCCATCTGTAAGCCTCTCTACTACTCTCTCATCATGAACTACAAAGTGTGTACTCATTTGGTTATTGCCTCATGGGTCAGTGCAATGCCAGTTGTGATAGGGCAGACATATCAGATTTTCTCTCTGCCTTTCTGTGGTTCTAATAAACTCAATCATCTCTTCTGTGATATGCCCCCATTACTGAAGCTAGCCTGTGGTAAAAACCTTATGAATGAGTTAACTATTTATGTTGATGCTGTGGTGTTTGCTATGGTTCCATTTCTTTTGATTCTTGGGTCCTATATCAAAATCATCACTACCATTATGAAAATGCCTTCAGCCACTGGGAGATATAAAGTATTTTCCACTTGCTCTTCCCATCTCACAGTTGTAGTATTATTCTTTGGTTCTGCTATCATTACATATTCAGTACCCAAATCCAGTAGTTTGTCAGGCATAGACAAAGTACTCTCTCTTTTCTACACCATTGTGACACCAGTGTTTAACCCTATGATATATAGCTTAAGAAACAAGGATGTCATTGCTGCAGTGAAGAAATTATTACCTAAATGGTTTGTATCATGAAATCTATGCATAAATTTATATATTCTACTTCTTTATTTTATTCATCTCAAAATTCTTACATTTTTCTCTTCCAGTCTCTTCTCTGGTCTCGATTTGAAAATTTCATTAATCATCCTGTGTACTCACAAGTTACAAAAACATGCATATATTTTAAATTCTCAAGCTGATTACAGTAGTACTTAAAAGAAAAGTACCTACCATTAATCATCACCAGCTTTTGGTTCAAGGGTTTGGGGGATTTTGTTATTTTTTTAATTGTTTTCTATCTTGAAGTGGATAACAAAATTAATTCAATTATCTAAATAACTCATAATAAAAAAATGCTCTGCAGTCAGTGTAAATAAAATGGAACCAATTCAAAAACCCTATAAGCATATTAGAGAAGTACATAAAAATCCCTCATGATATCACACAGTTTTATTGAAAGCATGAATAATTTTCATAAATGTACAGATTTCAAATACTCATACATACCCACACACATATATTATATATATGTGAAAACATCTGCATGTCATGGAGGATAAAATGCTGGACTTGGATTGAGGGAAAAAAAAATTGGATTGAAATCCTGTTTTAGGCAAATAGTAGTATGTAAAATTACTTTATTTTACTTAATCCCTTTCAGTCTCTGATTCACATCTCTAAAATGAGATATGAATATACTTCAGAGTGCCTTATGAGGATAAAATGACTTAATACCTTAAACATTTGGAAACTTTCAAACCTATAGAGCAGTGCTATCAGGCTTTGGGATTAAGAAGGCCTAATTTCAAACCTTAATGCTTATGCAATTTTTTTTTTGAAAGTCAACAAAACACTTAACCTATCAGCAACATAGATAACTTTAAGATTTTTATTTGTCACCCTCCATTAACAGAGACATATTCCTTATCAAAGAGGTCAACATCATCAGTAAAAATGCATCATATTATTATTTGTATACCTAAATACTATTAACAAATATAAAGAAAAAAGTAAAAAAAAATGGTGCAAAATGAAGTTTTCCAATGTTTGAAAGTTTTTAGAAAGGTAACTGATTGCTGGAAGCATGTATTAGTAAAGCCATTCTGGAAATCAATGTGTACCTGCTAATTAAGTAAAATCACTATATCCAATGTCATAGATATAAAATTTCTACACTATCTAAAGGAAATCAAGGAAAGATTCCCTATGTTACCAAAGAATAAAAACAACTAGACTTTCAGAGTACTTCAAGTTTATTACTATACATTCTGTCTACATAACATTTCATTTGTTCCTCACATTCACTCTCTGAGGGAGGTTCTATTACTATCCCAATTTTATAGGTGTAGTCACTGAGGTCTAGAGATTTGACATACATATTCACACGCCCAAATACATGTGTATATATACAGGTATAGACATCTATTGGCAACTTGGTGGCACAGTAGAAAAAAAAATCAGGGATTGGAATGAAAAAGACTCATCTCCCTGAGATCAAAGTTGGACTTGGACTAACTATATGACCCCATGAAAATCATTCTTTTTGCCTGAGGTTCCTCATCCATAAAATGATTTGGACAAGGAAATGGAAAAATGTTGCAGTTAAAACTTAAAACTAGCTCCCTAAATCTCAAATATGAATTAAAAATGACTCTCTCCTTTCTTTGCATATGTGTGTACATGTATATGTATATGTGTATATATACATATAATATTTTCATTATACCCAACTTTCAATAACTTAAATATGCACATATATACATCTATGGAATATGTATAACAAATACACACATGTAGTGGGTATGGGTGTGGGTGTTTCAACATGAATTAAATATGAAATATACAATTGTCAACTTGATTTCATTTCTGGAAACAAATAATTAACTTGCTCTTTGAGTAGTTCTATCTACCATACTATTTGTGCTTATCTGCAGTTTCTATATATCAGAGAATAGTATATAATCTTTCAATGGTGTTGTGTTTCTGCTAGTGAAAATGATATACAAGAAATGAAACGTCTGGTTAGTATGTCAAAGTCTAATTTCTTTTACTAACAGATGTAGTCACTCTTGACTTCAGCATCATCCTCATCATAAATTGATCTTGATGACTTTTGAAAAAGCACCTTGGCAAGGGTGGACCCAAGATGGTGGAGAGTTGGCAGGTCTTTGTCAGATCTCTTCCTGGCTTTCCTCTCATCAATACCAGATCAAGCCTCAGAATCAGTTTTAGAGTGACAGAATCCACACATATTTTGAGTGTAATAAATTTCTAGCCGAAAATATTTTGGAAGAACTTCAGGAAAGTTCTGTCTCAATTTAGCAAAATGGATTGGGGAGGTGGATCACCATAGGTTAAATGCAGAGTCCTAGAGAAGAGTGGCTTTGATATCTCAGAAGATTTATTGGGAAGTTCTTCACCAAAAAAAAAAAAAAAAAAAAAAAAAAAAAAATCAGAGTCAGCTACTCTGTCCTGGTTGAGATGTCAGTAAATTAGCAATCCAACATAACTACAGAAGGTAAGTAGTGATCCTCTGAACCACAGAACAATGAAAGACTTGACCACACTCAACCACAACAGACAGAAAAGCATCAGCAATGGCTGAGGACAGCAGGAAGCAGTTGTCATCTATAGAGGAAGGTTGGGAAAAATTTTCTCCTTTCTCTAAGAACACACCTGAACATTTAAAAATGACCAAAAAAGTAAAAAAAAAAAATTCTGACCATACATAGCTTTTATGGAGACAGGGAAGAACTGACCTCAAACACTGAGGATACTAAAAGGAAACTGTGTTCAGATGAAGTTTTCCATCTTACAAGCTCTCTTGAAAGAATTCAAAACAGATGTTAAGAGAGAATTAGAAGAAAAATGGGGAAAGGAAATGAGAACTTTGTAAGAGAGTTAGGAAAATGAAACGTAGAAATTATTTGAAGAAAACTCCTTAAAAATAGATTTAGTAAAATGAACAAAAGGGATATAACTCCTTAAAAATAGATTGAACAAAATAGGAAAAGAAAACAACCCTTTGAAAAACAGAATTTGTGAAATGGAGAAAATACTCAGTTAAAACAACTCACTTAAAAGTTCAATTGGACAAATTCAAAAGGAGTCAAAAATGCTAACTGAAGAAAATAATTCACTGAAATTAGAATTGAACAAATGGAAGTGAATGACCCAATGAGAAATCAAAAATCAATCTTTTTTTTTAATTTAAAAGATAGAAGAAAATATAAAAAACCTAATTTGAAAAAGAACTCACCTGGAAAAAAGATTCAGGAGAGACAATTTAAGACTACATGAATTGGACTACATGGAGATCATGATGGAAAAAAAAAACAAACTAGACATCATCTTTCAAGGAGACATCAAAGAAAACTTCCCTGAAGTCTTAGAACAAGAGGATAAAATAGCCATTGAAAGAATACACTTGTTACCTCCTGAAAGAGATTCCAAAATTAAAACTTCAAGAAATATTAATTCAAATATTGAGAAATTGTAATCAGAATTATCAGGACCTAGCAGCTTTTGTTTTAAAGAATCAAAAAACTGGAATGTGATATTCAGAAGAATAAAGTAATTTGAATTGCAACCAAAAGATCAGGTATTTAACAAAATTAAGCATTATATTTCAGTGAAAAAGATTTACATTGAATAAAATAGATAAATTTCATCTATTGTTGATGAAAATATTAAAACTGAGCAGAAAATTTGATCTTCAAATGCAAAACTTAAGGGAACCTAAAGATTAAAAAGGTTAAAAAAAAAAAGGTTTTTTATTTTGTTTTGTTTTCAGTTAAAAAGTTTACATCCCTCTACAAGAAGATGACATTTAACTCTTGAGAACTGTATCTTTCTTAGAGTGTGTATCTTACTTAGAGAGTGTAGATATAATTTGAATTTATACAATATAATATAAATATATTTATAAGTCAAAATAATATAATATATTATATTAATATAAAATATTAATAATATAAAAGTGATAATATAAAAAGTATGTAAGGTAGAAAAGGGATTGGACTGGAAGAGAGGAAAGAAGAGGCAAAAAATGAGTAAATTGCATCTCATAAAGAGGCAAAAACGATCTATTACATATGAGGGGGGGAAAGAGAGGGAGATGAGCATTATTTGAACCTTAATCTCATCATATTTGCCTCAGAGAAAGAATATCAGACATATTTAATTTTATAGAGAAACTTGTTTCACTTTATAAGCAAGTAGGAGGTCAAAGGGGAAAGGAAAGAATGAAGCTAATAGAAGGGAGAACAGAAGTAGAATGGGAAAGTGACAGTAAAAGGGGAGAGTTGTTTGAGAAAGGTTGTGCTCAGAAGAAAAAAGTATAACATGGGGAAAATAAGATGACAGGAAATACAGAGTTAGTAATTTTTATTGTGAATGTGAATGTGAAAGATTAAAAGTCAGAATCCTACAATATGTTGTTTAAAGAAATATGTTCAAAGCAGAGGGATACATACAGACTAAAGATCAAAAGATGGAACAGAATCTATTATGCCTCAAATGAAGTTAGGGAAAAAAAAGCAGGGGTAGCAATCCTGATCTCAGATCAAGCAAAAACAAAAATAGAACTAACTTTAAAAGATAAAGTAGGTAACTACATTTTCCTAAAGGGCACCATAGGTAATGAAGTAATATCAATAGAAAACATATGTGTTTCAAGTGTTATAGCATCCAAGTTCCTAGAAAAGAGAAGTTAAGACAGTTTCAATAAGCAATAGACTGAAACATTATTGTAATGGGGGATTTCAATATTGCTGTATCACAATTAGATAAATCAAACAACAATATGAATAAGAAAGAAATTAAGGAGGCAAATAATTTTTTAGAAAATTTAGGTATGATAGACATTTGAAGAAATGTGAATAGATACAGAAAGGACTGTGTTTTTTTTCTAAATGGCACATGGAACCTACAAAAAATTAACCATGTACTAAGGCATAAAAATCTCAAAATCAAATGCAGAAATGCAGAAACAGTATATGCATCTTTTTTAGATCATAATGCAATAAAAATTATAAGAAATAAAAGGCAATGGGAAAATAGACCAACAATTAATTGGAAACTAATAATCTAATCCTAAAGAATGAGTGGGTGAAACAACAAATTATACACAATCAACAATTTCATCCAGGAGAATTACAATAATGAGACAACATACCAAAATTTGTGGGATGCAGTCAAAGTAGTTCTAAGGGGAAATTTTATACCTCTAGATGCTTACTTGAATACAATAGAGAACCGGAAGGTCAATGAAATGAATTGGGCTTGCAACTAAAAATGTTAGAAAAAGAACAAATTAAAAACACACAATTAAATACCAAATTTGAATTTCTGAAAATAAAAGGGTAGATTAATAAAATTAGGAGTAAAAAAAATCCTATTGAACTAATAAACAAAAAATGTACATTAATTTTAAATAAACAATAAACTGTTCAATTAATAAACAAAAATAAGAAGTTTAATGAATAAAACAACAAAATAAACAAAAACAATAGGAATTAATTGTAGAGATATTAAAAGCCTATAATAACTATTCTAAAATATTGCCAAAAATCTATATTGAACTTACAAATATGAATATAGAAAATAGTAATATCTGCTCTTTGCCTGATTCATATATTTTTTTAAATATTTGAGAAAACCTCCAAAGGTTTCTCTTGACAATATTCTGACATGACATGAGAGTCATTCATTAGTAGATGTCACAAATCCAAAAATATGGAATTTTTTTTTAAGAAATACAGCATTTAAAAACAATTCTTATCTCTGTTAACAATCAAAAAGGCTGCATTGGAGAAGCAAATATTTAGAAATTGAATAGCTGAATAAGAATTTTAAAAGAATAGTTGAATTGCATGTTCATGAATAAATATCTACACACATACATACACATATATACATTACATATACATACATGTGTGTGTTTAGAATTGATGCACAACATTTTTCAAGGCAAATTCAAAGGTTTTAAAATGAAAAGAAGCTAGAGGGGTTGTAGAAATATGACAGTATTTTAGGATTTAAAGTAGCTTAGATGACTCACAAAAACTCAAATAATTTTGAATGAACCTATGAGCGATAATAAATTGGACTTAGGATGCATAAAACGAAAGTTGAAGCATTGAAGAAACTGAAGTAGAGAATGATGCAAAGATGCTCCAGGACATTTGAGGAGGTGATCTCTAGAGATCAGGAGAGCTTGACTTAAGCTCAAGAATCCTAATATTGAGGTGGCTTAGATGAGCAAAATAAGAAAATCATCAAGTGCTATAATGAAATATCTTGTACTGATACATGCATATAAGGCAAAATCAAACAAAAAAAAAAAAAAAAGTGCTATAATACATTCAAGCAGGGCCACAGGACAACAAAAAAGTTCCGCAAATTATCACAAGGGTAACTAAAAGAAATGAAATGAGATTAAATAATGCATTAGCTAGGAAAGAATGGTAATGAAAACTTATGTCATAGGAAAAAATACTTCTAAGAACTAAATATTCTGAAATTTAGAATGCCAATTAAAAAGAAATAATTTCCAAATAAAAATACCATAAATGGAAAAAAGAAATATAGTTTTAAGGTATCTGGAAAAGAGTTCTAGAAAAGATCATGTAAGTAATATTAAGATCTAAAATTATTAAAAAATAGCAATAATTGGTATTATATTCCATGAAATTAAAAAATAAAATCTATGTAGGAAGCTACAAAAAAAAAGTGGGAAAGAAATTCATAAATACAAACTCCCTGAAGCCTCAAGACAAAATTTAGAACTTAAAAGTTCTCAGCATAACTTTCCCTATTGTCCAATTCTTATAACCATACATTGCTACCAGGAAACAAACAAAATCAAATAAGCAAATCAAAATCCATATATTTGACTATTGAAGATTTGTTCCTAATAAGATACCTCAGCTTTTTAAATATTTAATCCAAGTTCATCATAGCTTTCCTTCCAAGATATAAGTATCTTATAATTTCATGGAAGCAGGTGCCCTCTGTAGCAATCCTTGAGCCTAGGAAGTGATGGGATTAGATGCCAAGATCTCAAAATTGTTATTGTTGCTTGATGTTAAGCTTTATATCCATAGTGACAGTAGATAGTTATTTATTCTACTTAACTATTTCCCTTTCATTACAAGTTGATGTTTGTTGTTGTTGTTGTTGTTGTTTCATTTCTTTTCTATTTGAGGATGGATGGAGAAAATAAAATTATATATACATATATATGTGTGTATATATGTGTACATATTTTATACATACATGCATGCATGTATATATATTTGAATTAATTGAACTAAACTAAATAGTTCCTTAATCACTGCTCTTTTCTATACTACACAACAGACTCACTTGTGCAATCTATCAAGGTCAAAGTCAAACACCCTGCCCATTTAGGTATAGTAGTGATGAGGGCAAATTCTTTAATAAAAAATATCCTTGTTGTTTTCCCTAAATAATCAAACATAATGAGAATTGGCACTTCTACTACTGACGTTAGTACTTCACTTTTTAAGGTAAGCTGTCACTAACAGAGCTATTAATCAGTGACTTCTATTTTCATAATTAATCTTATGATTTTATGATAATCAACAAATATAAAGATTTCAGAAATCATTCCATTCCTTTTCATGGTGTTACATATGGATTTGTGCCCTAGTTATGTGAAACCACTTCCCACCAATTTTACAGTCAGTAATCAGCACAAACAAATTTGGAACCATGGTTTCCTAACTAATCATAGGGCTCTCTCCAGAGTATCATCTTATTAAAATGATATTCATAAGGCTGGACTTGGTCCTAAAAAGACAAGATTGGCTTCTCATTAAAAAATGCCAAATAGTATAAAAAGGGCATTTTCCCAGAAGATCATAGAAGAGGAAGAATCTTCTGAACTTAAACAGGTCAAGTGCCTTTAAATTAAATGGGATTTTAAGAAGAATATAAATCCCTGTTTCCCCCCCCCCATATGCAGGGCAGAGGATTTAATGATTAAATGCATATGTATTTAGTTCGTTGTATATCTTTAAGTCAATATATGTTATATCCTGTATAGTCTTCAAAGAACAAAGTGATGTATTATTTTGTGTCAATCTAGAAAGGTATGTTTGAGTTCTTTCTTTGCCAAAACTCCAGCTTCTTTGCCTTGAGGAAAATATCTGCATCTAGGTGATATGTAAATATTAATACATATTTATGAAATATAGTGACAAGAATCTTTAGGGATGAAGAACTACCAAAGGAAAGAAAGAGAAAGAAAGCAAGAAAGCAAGCAAGCAAGAATGAAAATTATACTACATTGTAGTACAATTTAAGTGTTGTAGGAATTCTGAGAATATAAGTTTAATTGACTTTAATTGACTTCATATGGTAAGAGAAAGTTTCACAAAGAATAGGGGACAATAAATGGGATTGTTCTGAAGTGCCAAATTTCAGGCAGGATCAAATCAGCTTGAAAAACTATTATGGATTGAGAATAGCAGAATTAAAAATATGATGACAGAAAAAAGGTACAATAAATAATGACTTATGGTTTGGGAAATAAACATTTTGTTTTCTTTATTTGCTGATTTTCATTTTTATATATTTGTATATTGTATTTTGATTGACACTATCGATCAAACACTAAGCATTTATTAAGCCATCTGCTATGTTATTATGCATTATGCAATCCTAGAAAAATTGAGCTAGAGGGGACTGTAATGTCAGATATGTAAAGGACATTAGGAAAGAATTTGGCTTTTTATGAATAAGACATATTGGGATAGATAGATAGAATGTGAGAACAAGAAGTTATTTCCACCATAGGTTTTTTTTTATATATGTCACCCCCTCTTTCTATATATATATATATATATATATATATATATATACATGTGTATATGTGTATGGATATATGTATATGTGTATGTATGTGCCTATATAGATATAGACAGTTATCTTTCTAGACAGATAGATAAATAAATGAATAGAAGCTTACATTTTAATTAAAGAGAGATAGAGTTGTGCGAATCCTGAATTGCAAATCAACATTACTTGGTTAATTTTTGCCTATTTGAATCTCAGATATCTTCCTTGAATTCATCAGGGACTCAGCTGCATGGTCTGTAAGATATTTTCTGTTATTAGTAGTGAACTTCATACCCTATAAAGATGATATAAGTGTTATAGAATGAATATATTTTACATGTTGTTTTCTGTGTTAGAATTCCTGGTTTGTTTTCACAGAAGTTATTGCAATCTAAATGTCCCAGAACTATGCGATCCTAGAAACATTGAGCTAGAGGGGACTGGAATGTCAGATACGTAAAGCACATTAGGAAAGAATTTGGCTTTTTAATGAATAAGACATATTGGGGTAGACAGATAGATAGATAGATAGATAGATGGATAAATGGATGGATGGATGGATAGATAGATAGATAGAATGTGAGAACAATAAGTTATTTCCACCATATAAAAATTTTTATAAATCAATTTATTTTCCAAAAATGAAAAATTATTTTCTTCTCAAATGAATTCTATTAGATGTATGTTTTAATAAATATGGATAATTAAAGATTTTACTTCCTTATTTTTCTGCATGTGTGCATGCAGATATAGGTAGATATGATGGGTATGGGTATGGGTAGACAGAACTTTCAAGTAACTTAGATTCTAGTATGTGACCAAATATACATACATAGGACTAGTACACACTATAGACACATCCACCCATACACATGCCTGTTTAAGTGTATGTATACATACATATACACGTACATCTATATTTATATGTGTGTAACACATATACATCATGATTATTTCAGTCATGTTGTCATTAAGTGAAAACTTATACATACCAACATGTACATATACATATATGAAATATAGATGTGTGTGTGTTATGTGTACAATTTTATATACAAATGTGTGCACATGTATATCTTTATCTTATTTTCTATTGTGTGTTCATCCCATCTCTGTCAAGAAACAGACAACATGCTTCTTAATTGGTGCTATGAAATCATAACTGATGATTTGTTGATCAGAAGACTATAATTGTTAACACAGGAAGGGTTGTGATACTTCTATCATAGGCCATTATTGCTATTCATTATATTATTCCAACATTTTTGTTGAATCATTTATAACAGTGGTCTAAGAAAAATGGCTATTATGTCCCTTAGTATTTGGCAATCTATTGCAGAGTAGCATAAACTAACTTTGTAAATTGAACAAAAATATGGAGAGTAGTAAATCTTCTATGGAATTGAAGTCTTTTTAATCAATTGTGAAATATGATGATGATATAATTGTAAGAATAATAGCAGTGAGGAAGCTCATGATGATATTCTTGTTCTCATCTCATTTAATGGAATTAAGATGTAGAGATTCCACGGACAAATTTACTGATTTTCAGTTTGTCATGGTTTCTGTTATTCCTATTGTCATATGTATCCAATCTTCTTATCCTAGGTGAGACTCAGATTTTAAAAATGAGAAAAAAGTTACTATCCCACTATGACTTGGAGGGAAATATGGGGACTTATGCACAGTGTTTTGGGACTTTATAAATAGGTCCTTTATCATTATTATTATGCTTATTATTAATATTGAATCAAATATTGGGAACTTAATATTTCTATATATTCTATATTGTTCTATATTATTTAAAGGAGTCAGATATTTAGAGTATTAAAGAACTGAAGAGAACTATCATTTAATGTAAACTCATTAATTAACAGGACAAATGTGACATCCAGTGTAAGGACCTGAGTCCTCACATCATTGAGTCATTATCTTTTCATTTAGAACCTGCAGAAAAAATGGCAGGAGAAAACCATACTGATATAAAGGAATTCATTCTTCTGGGATTTTCTGATGTTCCAAATCTTCGAGAGCTCTTATTTGGAATTTTTGTTATAATCTATATGAGCATATTGAAAGGAAATGGACTTATCATTATAATAACCAAGTCTGACCCTGCTCTCCAAACACCCATGTATTTTTTCCTTGGGAATTTTTCCTTTTTGGAAATCTGTTACACTTCAGTGACTCTCCCTAGAATGCTGGTAAATCTTTGGACACAAAGGGGGAATATTTCTCTTTCAACCTGTGCTATACAACTTGGCTTCTTTCTGATTCTTGGGGGTACTGAGTGCTTCCTCCTGGCAGTGATGGCTTATGACCGTTATGTGGCCATTTGTAGGCCTCTATATTATCCTTTAATCATGAATTACAAAATGTGTGTCCAGTTGGTCATTGGCTCCTGGATAAGTGCAAGTCTAGTCCAAGCAGCGCTGACATATGAGATTTTCTCTCTTCCCTTCTGTGGTTCTAATAAGCTCAATCATGTTTTCTGTGATGCTCCTCCCTTAGTAAAACTAACATGTGGGGACAGTTTATTTAATGAATTTCCAGTTTATGCTAATGCTGTGCTCTTTGGAATGTTTCCATTTCTATTGATATTTGTTTCCTATATTAAAATAATCAAAACTATCATGAAACTTCCATCAGCTACAGGGAGATCCAAAGCCTTCTCTACATGTTCCTCCCACCTTATTGTTGTGGGCTTATTTTTTGGGTCTGCTATCATTACATATTTGCTTCCCAAATCCAGAGAATCAGGAGGGAGAGAAAAAGTGCTCTCTCTTTTCTATACAACGGTGACTCCATTGTTTAATCCCCTAATATATAGTCTGAGGAACAAGGATGTCATTATGGCAATAAAGAAATTGTTATCTAAGTGGATTGGATTATTCAGCAAATAACAAATCTTGACAGTCATGAATTCTGCCATTTTAATACAGGGTTCCTATAAGAATCTCCTTCCTATCAAAGAGTTCCATCTACCTAAGAAGAGGTAATGAAACTACTGAAAATTATTCATAATATTATCATAATTACATTAGCATGTTGAGAGAACAATAAATATTGTGCAGAATTGAATACATATGTGCATGTGTTAACATATATACATAAAGAATAACAAGCGTACATCTGTATATTATAGAGTTGGAACTCCCTGTCATACATACCTACACACACAGAGTTTAGTGACATAGTGAATAGAGTTCTGATTTCTGAAATAAGAAAGCTTAGACCTGAAGTCTGGCTTCAAATGTTCATTAGTTAATTAGCATTAGTTTTCTGGGCAAATCACTTAATTTGTGCTTCATTTGTAAAATGAAGATGACAGTTATAGATTCTTATGAGGATTAAATGAAATAATATTGGGTAGTTTTAGAACCATGTGTAATATATAGTAGGTTCTATTTAGATATTCATTTTCTCCCCTCTCTAATAACTCTAACATTTATATGGATATCAAAAGAGGGAAAATAAAAGTAACTCCATCTCTCTGTGTGTGTGTGTGTGTGTGTGTGTGTGTGTGTGCATGTGTGTGTGCGTGCAGTTTAATTTTTAGGACAAGTAATAAAGTAACACTGTGTTTTTCTCCCAATTTGCATTTTACAAAATATAGTTTGACAAATATTATCATTATTGAACTTCTTATGACTTTCACAAATAGCCAATATATCGTTTCCACTTTATCAGTAGACTAATACAGAAAATTGTGCTTCTGCATCTTGATCCAAATCACAGAGGTAATTGTGGTGAAAGAGGGAAAAACACAGATCGAGTCCAATATTCTTTCTAAAAGATAATATTAAGATCTCCTTTATAAGTAGGCAAACAGATTTGGAAGTAGAACAATTTGATTAAAGAGAGAGAGGAGGTAGCCAGGTGGTGCCATGTCTAAAGTACTGGTCCTGGAGTCAGGAGGATCTGAGTTTAAATTTCACCTCAGAAACTTGACACTTACTAGCTGTGTGACTTTAAGCAAATCAATTAACTCCAATTGCCTCACCTAAACAAACAAATAATAAAATAAAGATGTAGAGAAATTAGAGATGTTACAGGGGAGAAGGTAATCAGTAATGATTCAAAATATCATTGAAATGTTCTTGTTTTTACACTTATATATGTATTCTCTCTTCTCCCTCTCTCTTCTTTTGCCCCCCTCCTCTGGCTCTCTCTTGTGTTAAAATTAAGAATCAGAAAAATAAATAATCAGTAAAGAGGGTGGTATATGTTGGAGTTTCTAGACATCTTACTGTCTAGAGTGGGAAAATTTCTTTTTACCACCTATAATTTTTTAATGAAAAATTGAATAGCATTACTTCAATCTCTTCATTTAATTTTTTTCCTATATATTCATTCTTTATTTCTCTTAAAAACTCTTCTATTTTATAAGAACCTAGTTGAATGCTGTTACATCCTGGCTCTCAAGTACCATTCTGGTTAGTGTTCTGAATTCTTTTTTTAAGTGTAGAAACAACAACAACAAATAAGTAATTCAATCCATAGCATGAATTTGCTACTTTCCCCCCATTTTCTCAGTATAAAACTCTTGAATATTTTTTACAATATAGAGGAATTGAAAAAAGATTCACATTTAAGTTACTTTTGACTAAGTATTTATTCTTTTACCTTTTGCAAAGGAAATTAAAAGAAACAAATAAGGACAAATAATTGTTTAAGTAAAGGAATTATTAATAAAACCTTGCTTTTCAAAAAGGAGAAATCTATGTTTATGAAATAATATATATCATACATAAGTTTTAGAGCTATTCTGCATTGATCAAAGGGCTTCATAGTAGGATAATTTTAAATAGTCTTTAAAGAGTGGGGAAGTTCCATGTAATAGAATCCTTTTAGATTATTTTAAGATTTAGAAAATAATTTATAAGTTAAGGCTGTACTTGGGAGAAAAAAAATATTACTTTCCATTTTATTTCCTATTAAAAACATATGGAAGATAATGTCCTGTACTCAAAGCCACAAATGTAATTTATGAACTTATTTGTTCTTTTTGTACTTATAGTGATATCGAAATTACTATGCCCAATTATTTTTTCTTGAAAATTTCAAGAAAATATTTATTGAAAATAACTTCTATAGTTTTAGTCATTTATTTATGTCTTTCTTAACAGCTTGTCCAATGATAATCCATTTTCTAATAAGAATATATGTAAGATCACAAAGCCCTTAATATTTTTCTCAATTGTGTAGTTTAAAACGTTATTTACTCACTTTACCTTGTATAAAACATGGAATATTTATTAAAAGAAGTGTATCTCTTAATTATGCCATCAATTTATTATTTTATGAAAATTTCTGATAAAGATGCTATTATTACTCATTCAGAATGAAATAATTAAAAATAAAAAGAATGATAAAATTATTAAATATAACAAGTAAAATAGATGAATAATAGCTCTGCTATAAGAAAATCTAACAATTATGTAGGTTAGAAGGATAATACTCTCACTGTTCTTTTTTGTATCAAATGAAAAACAATAAGGATATATGGTTCTTAATTTATACAATTAATAATATTCATAGCATCTCCATTTTATAACACAATTGCAAGTTGCTTCGGAAGACTTTTTGGTGCGACATGTCTGTTTATGATACAATAAATTCATATCACTGTTGTGGTTTTCAAAATAAACAATATTCAAAAGATTATGAGTCATCAATTCTTCTCCATTCACACAAATACATGAAAGATGATTATTCTTTCTCTTAAAATTAAATTCAAAATATCACCCACATTTGTATATGATATAAATTGATGTGAAACAATATATTGTCTCTGAAATAGCTTGGTGGTCTAGTAGGTAGAGCACCAGTGCTGGATTCAGGAAAACATGAGTTTAAATCTATACTGAGACACGTATTAAATGTGTGACTTTAGGCAAGTCACTTTGTCTCCATTTAGCTGTTTTTTTCTGCTGCAAGATGGAGAAAATAATAGCACCTAACTTTTAGTTTTTATTTCTTTTTTTGTGAGAATCAAATGGACAATGATTGTAATGTGCTTCACATAATGGTTAGCAAAGTAAGCTTTTTCCCTCCACTTTAAAGCCTGTCAGAAATATCCTACAAGACATTTCATTCTCTCATGAACAATTTTCTTTTATGTGTACTAAGGGACAAAAATGAAGAAAATTTATGACAGAGAGAGAGAGAAAGATTGAGAGAGAGAGAGAGAGAGAAAGAGAGAGAGAGAGAAACATAGAGAGAGAGAGAAAGAGATTTACTTTAACAATTTGATCATTTTATTGTTATTCTAATCCTAAAACCATTTGTTTTCCTGATTCCATGGCCAAGATACAATTATACTTATGTATTTTGGAGGAAAAGTAAGTTTTGTTTCCCTAAAAACTTCTCATTTTCTGTTTCTTTTTTTTTTTTATTCCTATTGATAGTATCAATTTGATTGAAGTCCTTCAGGTTGATTATCACATGCTACCTTACTATTCTCCTATGGACTGTTGTTATCTGTCAAATTTTATTTATTATACTTTTATAGTATCTCTCCAATTCATTTCATATGTTTTTATTCACAATCTTTATTTTAGTTGTTGTCCCATAAGGATTTTTATGGATTACTAAAAATGTCAACTAATTTTATTTCTTGCTTCTTGTCACTACTTCCCCAAACCAACCTCTACATAACTGTCACATAATCTTCATAAATACATATATAATCATGGAATCACTCAATGGCATTCAATCATTCTCTTTTACTTCTGTGATCAAATACAAATTCTTCATTAATGTGTTTGTTTTTGGCAGTTTTTTTTATTAAAGCTTTTTAATTTTTGAAATATATGAATGGATATTTTTTAACATAACCCTTGCAAAACCCTGTGTTCCAATTTCCTCCCCTTCTCACCACTCCCTCACCTAGATAGCAAGTAATCCAATATATGTTAGACATAGTAAAGATATATGTTAAGTCTATATGTATGCATGTTTATAAAATTATCTTGCTACACAAGAAAAATCTAATCAAAATGGGGAAAAAAGAGAAAGAAAATAAAATGCAAGCAATCAACAATAAAAAAAAGTGACAATACTACATTGTGATCCACACTCAGTTCCTACAGTCTTCTCTCTAGGTGTAGATGGCTCTCTTCATCACAAGATCATTGGAATTGGTCTGAATTGGGCCACATCATCAGAATTGATTTTGGTATATTCTTGCTGTTGCCATGTATCATGATCTCCTAGTTTTACTCATTTCACTTGGCATCAGTTCAAGTCTGTTCAAGATCACTGTAAGTCTCTTCAGGCTTCTCTGAAATCATTCTGCTGAGCCTTTCTTATAGAACAATAATATCCCATAACATTCATATACCATAACTTAATCAGCCATTCTCCAGCTGGTGGGGATCCACTCAGTTTCCAGTTTCTAACCACTACAAAAAGGGATGCTGCAAAACTTTTTTGCACATGTGGGTCCTTTTTCCTCCTTTATGATGTCTTTGGGATACAAGCCCAGTAGAAACACTGCAGGATCAAATGATAGACACAGATAACCCTTTGGGCATACTTCCAAATTGCGGTCCAGAATGGTTAGATCAGTTCACAACTCCACCAACAATGTATTAGTGAAACAGTTTTCCTATACTGCCTCCAACATTTGTCATTGTCCTTTGCTGTCATCTTAGCCAATCTGAGAGCTATGTAGTGATACCTTAGATCTGTCTTAATTTATAATTTCTCAGATCCATAGTGATTTAGAGCACCCTTTCACATGACTAGAAATGGTTTTAATTTCTTCACCTGAAAATTGCCTATTCATATCCTTTGACCATTTATAAGATGTTTGTATTATGATTATAGAATATACAAAGATAGACCGTACTATATTCTTTGAATTTTTTTCATTATTTTACAGTTACAAGGGAAAAAAAAATCAATGAATAGGCAAAGTGGAAAGATTGGAGCTTTAAATAAAATTTAATCAATGCAGAAGAAATACTGGAAAATATAGTATTTTCCTTAAACATCTATAATTAAAGAATGATATTCAAAGGAACCAACAATTGGCACTTCTATAAGATTAAGGTCAATCCCAAATTAAACAAGATATAAAAAGATGTTGTTTAAAGAATAGAAATACAACAAGAAAAAAGCAAATGAAATCTATTTCTCTTTATGCTTGCCAAAATCTTAAAGAGTATATAGCATGTGAAAATTCAAGTTAGAGATGCTTAAGGAAGGCAAATTCTTTGTTATAGTTATGAAATCATTCATCCTTTCTGTAAAACCTTTTAAATAATACAGTGAAGATATTAATTGCTCATATACCTTGAGCAAGTTATTCCATTAATGTCACTTAAATGCACCTAAAATGTAAATGGCAGGAAAAAATATCCCACAAAACACATACATATTAATGTTGTGGTGGTAGTGGTTAAAACATGTATATTCTTATTTTTTGTTCCACATTAATTGTTTTGAAATCTACTTTATCCTTTTAGCTTATTCAGATTCCTGGAACTTCCATTCTTCTTTGTGTTTCATGGCCATTGGTCCTCTGGATAATATTATACATCGTCAAAACCTTTATCTGCTACTTCATTTTTCTCATAATGTTCTCAGGAGACAGGAAGTATAACTATCATTAACCTCGTGTTCCTCAAACATCCATTCTCTTCCACCTATGATAGCATTTTTCAGTATTCACATAGGTAATAATCAGTAGAGATACATCTGGGAACTAAAGTCTCTTGATTCTATTCCCAGAGCTTTAACAACATTAGCAGTGAATCTCAGGACTCTAAATGACTACATAATGTAATGATCTTTGATTTTTGAATTTACTTTTGAAAACAAACAGTTTTCTCATTAAAAATGAAAAGCATACTGGAAAAATGCTGTTCTTTCAGATCAGAATAGACTAGGAATAATTTCTATTGAGTACTAGTGGATTTGAAAAGAATCATTACTACAGGCAGAAGTTGACATTGTTACCAGTGTCAGATCTGTAGCTCAGATATTATTATTATAAATGAATATACCTATTCATTTTGATTTCTTGTTTCAACAATTTTGACAAAAGATATGAATTTAATTTATTTCCTCCCACATGAGAAACGTAAGTATAAAATATTTTACTTTTACAATCTGAACTTTTCTGGCAACAAGAATTTTTTTTTTTTTTGAGATCCAAGTGATCTCTCAGATCTTTGATATTTCTTAAATTCTATGATTCAAAGATTAAAAATTTAGAAAACAAAAGAGAAATATTCACATAGCATCAGTTTATATCTACTTTATATTAAAAATAATACAAAACAAAAAACTTTTCTTGAATAAGTAGCTCTTGTAGATTTCAAATTTGAATCACTATCATATACACTGACATATCTACAAACTCTGAAAAGTGCAAAGTTTTTTATTCACATTTGGGATTATTGTATTGACAATCCAATTGATTAAAGTTCATAATTAATTATTAAGATTTTTAAAATTCATACTAAAAGAAAATGTTTAAATGCAAAATCAATGAAGTAAATAAAAAGAAATAAGTATTTTGTAAGGAAAATTTAGCTATACTTCTTTCAGTTTATAACTTCCTAGTGGAGAAGACCATATTTCCAATTTTTTTCAATTTGATTTTAATGATTCTTCTAATATAATTAAATTCTAAGTGATCAAATATTTAAATTTATTAAACTTAAAATGATGCCCTATGTGCCTATTCCTATGTGTTTTTTGCTAAGTCTATGTGGAATCTCAAAAACCATAAAGCAGAAAGAATAAGGCTTATTTATTGAATGAACCTCACAACCTATTTTTTTTTTATTCTGAGTTTCCTGCCAGCATGCAGTATTTTTATCTATCTAAACATAGAATATCAAAATTAGGTGAGAACTGAGAGATTATCATCTCCAATGAGCTATTTTTTTGTAAATACAGAAACTGATCTAGATTTCAGAACCTGGAGTGTCTGAGATAAAAAAAAAAACCACCACCACCACCACCACCACCACCACCAACAACAACAACGAAAAAGTATATATTGGATTACAATGAATATGGAGCTTTATTCTTAATGTTTTTGAAAATACACTTGTTTATTTGACCTGAAATCACCAGGTTAGAGATTTCCTCGGACCTCTCACCCTCCACATAGTTCACCAATAAATAAATAAATACATAGATGAATGGATAAATAAATAAATGAATCTAGATTTCATAGATTGTTAGAGACAGCATTAGAGCTCAGAGCTCCTGATTCTCTGGTCAGCAAGTCAGTGTTATATTCACAATATAGTATACATTGTATATATATAGAGGTTTTGGGGTATAGATCTTGGGTAAGCATAATGAAAGGACTTCTGTAAAAAGAGTCACTCAAGTAGAATCATGATGAAGAGATAATATGTTTTGACCTTGCTTGAATTTGGCTTGCAGGGAAGTACCCAGCTCAGGGAATTTAGCAGGAGTCTACTTGTGCTTTATTTATATTTCCTTAGCCCTAATTCATCTTATAATGAGCATATAGAGTGCTTGATAGCAGCTACCAGGAAGGCTCATTCACTTGTCTCTTCAGTTGAACCATGAACCATTCACCATACTTCGAAAGGAGGTGAGACTATTTTTTTAGGTACCTTTTGGGATTGTCTTTCTCTTATTATGAAAATATCAATGAAAGCTTTCTTCAGCTTGAATTCTGGGCTGATCTGCAGTGATCAAACAGCAGATGTGTTTCTATTTTGGAATTAAAAAAATAACATGTTTTAATTATTTTTCCTTGAATGTTGCTTCTTTAATCAAGCTGAAGAAACAATCCTTTTTGTTTCCTTTTAACTAACTAAAAGAAAGAAGGAGGGAAGATGGTATGGGGATATTAGGTTGAAGACACAAAAAATAAAATATTTTTTATAAAAATGAAAAGTGTATATAAAATTTTGCTCCTTAATTACCCTGGATATTTTGTCATGTACTCAGGGACTTAGGAGACACTCTTGCCATTCTAACTTCTTGAATTATTTCACTGACATTGTATACTGTTGGTTTTCCTCATATAGAAATGCTTATGCTTTTCCCCTCACCTTCCAAATTACTGCCTATAGAAGCTACCACTTAGTGTCTCATTCTCCCAAGAAAATTTGGTAGACCAACTGGGGTTTTGGCAAATAAGAACCACTATCAAACATTTTAGATTGGAGAGGAACATTGATCTAAATATAATTATTAATAGTGAAATTTCAGTTATGATTTAAATAAGGTGATATTTTAAATAGAATTATTTTTATCCTAGGATCAGATTTTCACATATGTAGGAGACCTTAAAATACATCTTTTTAAATCACCTTATTTTACAGATAAGAAAACTGAGACTTGGAAGTTAAATGACTTGTCTTTAGTTATTTAGATATAGTGAGTCACAAAGACCAGGTTTATATCTATCTGTCCTTATAGAAAATTCAATGAGCGTTCACTTTACCATGCTGACCAGTGTCTCTCAAATTTTATTACAAGGACAATGAAGCCCAATTATCAATAATGTAGATTTTGTACATCAGGAAATTGAGATATAAAGAGGGCATTTACCTGGGATCTAGCAACCTGTGCAAACTTACCACTCTATTCATCACCATATACATGCTATGAGTTCCACAAGTTGTTAAAGATCAGGATCATAGTTCAAAACAACTGACCAAGGATTCAACTCAATAATGAGAACATTGTATGTATAAGGCTGGAGGGGATTAATCACTCCCATGATAATAAACATAGAAAGGCATGTAGGAAAGAATGTTAGGTGAGCAGAAAAACTTGCTTCATCCAATGTCACTCAATCTGTTTGTTCAGTACATTTAGGGCACTGTCCTGGGAATATCTGAGTGCCCTTTTTCATGAGGCTCAAAATATTAAAATTAGTTTCATAATAATGCTAAAATTATCAAATTTAATGTGATAAATATTGATAGATATAGCCCATATTAAAGGGAAAAAAAAACTCAAGGTGGGGAAGGTCTCAATAATTGTTAAAAATACAAAAATATCCTGAGGAAAGATTTTGAGGGCACTGAAATGTTAATTCTTAAGGATGCTTATATATATAAAGATGACATAAGCACTGATCTTCTAAATACCACTTTTCATTTATTAAACTTAGAATGATTTATTAATTTTCACTGAGAATTTGTTCAAATTAAATGACCTTCAGTGCAAGAAAACTTGAACTAAAGATTAGAACTCTAATATAAAACTTGCTTGTGAGACCTTGTTTTCAATAAATTCTGACCAATTACTGTTTCAAATATCTAAGGTTTTTAATAGTTTCAGTTAAACATGATTTTGAAAAAAAAGTTAATTCAAAGCTGATTATGTAATGTGTAATAGTATTATGTAATAGTACATGTATGTACTATTGCAATGTATATAATATTATTCATGTGATGTATCTAATGTATATA
Organism: Sarcophilus harrisii; assembly: GCF_902635505.1. Taxonomy (NCBI): domain Eukaryota; kingdom Metazoa; phylum Chordata; class Mammalia; order Dasyuromorphia; family Dasyuridae; genus Sarcophilus; species Sarcophilus harrisii. The sequence goes on from NC_045431.1 coordinate 251,516,362, forward strand.
TATGTAATAGTAAATTATATGTAATAATATGTGTATAGTATGTACTATAATGTAATGTGTAATAATAAATTATTGTGACCATGATTTTTTTTATTTTAATTAAAAATGTATGTGGAAATGTAAGCTAATCCTTAGTTTCATTTGGAGCTTTTTTGGGAAAGCTCTACTAAATAGTATAGAGATAAAACATAGTTTATACAATTATTTTTTTTAAATCACTAGTTTTATATATCATAGAGAGTTTTTTCCCCCTCATAATTTGGTGGTCTTTTCCATGGCCACCTTTGATGTTACTGTAATCTCAGAAATACTATTTGAAGGGGAAATGGTGAGATTGTAATATCAGGAATACTGTACCATGGCTCTAAGTTATTGTCTTGATTATTTAGGTCTTGTTAAGTATAAACTTCTTTATTCCGAAGATGTCTGGCTTAGGAAATATTGTTTCTTACCTTCGGATAATTTTTAGGTTACAATTTTATGTCTGGATATTGATGCCAAAAAGGAATAACAGTTTATGATCCATGATGCTGGCTCTGAAAGGAAGATGGCTTAAAAATCATTTTACCTCTATAAATATACTGTTCTCTAGTACTTTGTTAACTTCTTTTTTGGTACTTAGCCAAACAGTTAATGGCATAATTATAAAATTCTTGCTTCTTGATATGGAGATGGTCTAAGCCTACAATTTTTTTTTGAGATATCTTGCAAAACTTGCCTAGAATTTCAATATATTTTAGGGATTCAACTTTCAAAAAGTGATTAAAGTTATTGAAAAGTTACTCCTAAATAACAATTGGTGTTATTAACATTGTTGTTAGATAGATAGAATATAAGAAAAATGTGGTTGCTATAGCAATTAGAAAACTGAATCTTTTTTCTGATACATATTGACATTATGATATTAAGTAGTTATTAAACTATATATGTATATATATATATATATAAATTTGAGTATAATTTATAGAGTATGTGCTAATGACATTATGTTTCTATGACTTTTCACTAAAATGCATAGTAGATATTTGATAATTTTTTTCAGTTATTAAGTTAAAAGAAGTTTATATAGAGAGAAGGCTACAGATAAGAGGGAGCAAAGAGACCAACTAATTTTTTTTTTTCATTTAAAGGAAAGGAACTAAGGAACAGGTCAAGAAACATACATCAGAATCCAAAATTCATTGTTCCCCAAGATGGAAGGCATAGTCAACATGGCAGTAACAAATGCCAGTGCTGTGGTTGAATTCATTCTTCTGGGATTTGCTGACCTTCCCAACTATCAAGGATTTCTGTTTGGTATTTTCTTGCTCATCTATATGAGTATTCTGGTGGGAAATGGCCTCATCATTTTAATTACTAATGTAAATTCCACTCTCCAAACACCCATGTATTTTTTTCTTAGACACTTTTCCTTCCTAGAAATCTGTTACACATCAGTGGTCTTTCCCAGAATGTTTAAAAACCTTTTGACACAAAAGAGAAACATTTCTTTTCTAGCCTGTGCTATACAACTTTGTTTCTTTCTTATTTTGGGAGGCACTGAGTGCTTTCTCCTGGCTGTGATGGCTTATGATCGTTATATAGCAATATGTTATCCTTTAAATTATCCTCTAATCATGAACCGAAAAATTTGTGTCTGTTTGGTGACTGGCTCCTGGATCAGTGCAATTCCTATTCCAATAGGACAAACATTCAACATTTTCTCTCTTCCCTTTTGTAATTCTAAATCCCTCAATCATGTTTTTTGTGATATTCCTCCATTACTAAAGCTTGCCTGTGGAGACACCAAAGTGAATGAATTATATTCTTATGCTGGCGCTTTCTTATCTGCTATTGTACCATTTCTAATGATACTTCTATCCTACATCAAAATAATTACCACAATCCAGAAGCTCCCATCAGCCATAGGGAGACATAAAGCCTTTTCCACTTGTTCATCTCACCTAATAGTAGTAAGTCTATTTTTTGGGTCAGGTATCATTTCATATTTTTTACCAAATTCCATAAAACCAGCAGGAGTAGACAAGATTCTTTCTCTTATGTACTCCAGTGTGACTCCAATGTTGAATCCTCTGATATACAGTTTAAGAAATAAAGATGTTATTGTGGCATTGAAGAAACTCCAACCTAGGTAACTTAGATCATGAAACATAAAGATGAATGGACTGGGGATCATTTCATCAATATCTATCTCAAACTTGTGATAGGATTTTATTCTCAAGTTTCCACTTTCTGATTTTAAAATTTTATTATCCGTAAGGGAAAAAGTCTCAGCTCTATTATTTAACTTTTTCTTTCTTATTACAGCTTTGCATCATCAAAATCCTATTTGGTAAATCTATACTTGTCTTCCCTTTAAAATGTATCTTCTAGATCGAAGTAAAGTTTCAATTACAGTTGACACAGAGAAAACTAAGGTCATCTAATAATTCTTAAAAAATTATCAATAGATGTTTAATGTTGTTGCCAGGTATAGTGATCTCCTGGTTCTGCTCATTTCACGTGGCATCAGTTCATGTAAGTCTCTCCAGGCCTCTCTGAAATCATCTTGCTGATCATCTCTTACAGAACAATAATATTCCATAACATTCATATACCATACTTTATTCAGCCATACTCCAATTGATATGCATCCATTCAGTTTCTGCTTTGTAGCCACTACCAAAAGGGCTACTATAAACATTTTTGCACATGTGGGTCCCTTTCCCTCCTTTAAGATTGCTTTGGGATATAAGCCCAGTAGAAACACTGCTGGGTCAAAGGGTATGCATTGTTTTATAACTTTTTGAGCAGAGTTCTGAATTGCTCTCCAGAATGGTTGGATTCATTCACTGTTCCACCAACAATGCATCAGTGTCCCAGTTTTCCCAATCCCCTCCAACATTCTTCATTATCTTTTCCTGTCAATTTAGCCAATCTGAGAGGTCTGTAGTCTTATGTCAGAGTTGTCTCAATTTGCATTTCTCTCATCAATAGTGATTTAATCCTTTCTAATATTATCAAAATAACATCCTAACTTGATTATCATATGGCATCTGGGTTTTATAATGGACAGAGTGTCAGATTTGATGTCAGGAAGATTTACCTTCCCAAGTTCAAATATGGCCTGAGATGCTTATTAGCTGTATGACCATGGGCAACCTACTTAACCCTGTTTGCCTCATTTTCTTATCTGTGAAATGAATTGTAGAATAGGACGGCAAACCATTCCAATATTTTTGCCAAGAAAATCTGAAATAAGGCCATGAAAAATCAAACACTTGACGATAACAAAATGATAATCAGCTTTCATTCAGAATGTTCTCCAATCTGTCTTCCAAAATGTGTGCTTTAAATATTGCTTAAAATAGATATGGCCCTGCAATTGTCGTATTCAGGAACCCTCAGTATTTCCCTATTACTTCTAGGATAAAACAAAAAAATTCTAAGTAAAGGTTTGCAATAAATATGATAATGATAACAATAACACCAATAATAATAATATATCAGGTACCTATTATGTGGTCAGTTACTTCATTAAATTCCAGGGATAAAAAGAAAGGTAAAATACAGTTTATACATGGTATTTATGTTGAATGTACAAAGTTAGAAGACAATGTTATGTTGTTTCGTTTTCCTTTAATATCCTACTCTGTTTAAGGAAAGATTAAATGGGTGGACAAGGAGAAAACATTAGTTTTGGGGAAAAAAACATAAAGGATATCAAAGTATAAAGCATTATTAATGAAAAAAAGGCATTATGCTTCTAAAATATACTATAATGGCTAAAATAAATGGAAGAATGGATACACTGATATACATGACCAACCTCAAAAAAAAAAAAAAGACAAAAGACAAAGAAATATTAAAACAAAGCTTCATAAGATCATTAATTAGATATATAAAAATCAGAAGAGTATACAGTCCCAAAGCATTTCTTACAATTAACCAAATTGCCAAAGATGATAGAAAATATGACAATTTAATATTGGAATTAATGACAAACAAATTAAAAGGCATTATGAAGAATCATTTAGAAACATGAATCTAGGTATTCATTATTGGCTTAAATATGTGGAACAAATTATTCTTCAATCTTTAACTAACAGTTAAAAAGTATCAAAACAAACATGGAAAATAGTCTTGTTGGAATTTATATATATCTGTGTGTGTGTGTGTATAGGTGTGTACATATATATATGTGTGTGTGTGTGTACATATGTACTTGTGTTTTTATCTCCTCATTCAATTGCATATAATAACAGTTAATCCATAATTACTACTTGTGTGGTTTTATATACCTTCTGTTTACAAACTCCTTCCCAATTTCGGGGTGATGTTACTTTTTCTTAAGGTCAAGGTTTAAGATGTTTGGAGCTTAAAGAATACAGAAGTAGAAGAAAGAATAGCTTAACTTTGTTCCTCTACTCCAAGATCAAGGCATTGGAGAAGAATTTAAGAGATAAATTGCAATTGGATTCCAGCATGATGACACCTAATAGAGAAGATATTTTCCCTCACTTTACCCTTATTCTTATGAAAATTTCTATTAATTTTTTCATTAATTTTTATTAGAAGCAATTGTATGGCTCACGTTTAAAAAATTTACATAATTACACGTAATCAGCAATATCTATGAACAGAATGGAATTTTCTCAATGTAATTTTTCTATGTCTTCATTCTTCAAATTATTTGTGTTTTATATATACATCATATATAATTATGTTTGAATTTATCTTAATAATAAATATATCATTTATTTATTGTTAACATTTATATATTCAGATTTTGAATTCTCAATTACATTGCTCTTTCCAAGCATCTCTTCTACACACTAGAAAGGTTAGAAATGTGATATAGATTATACCACACAAACACATATATCCATGTTAACCATATTGCAAACAGAATACAAGACAAAGAAAGTATATATATATATATATATATATATATATATATGCCTTAATATTTACCCAGATTTCATCAGTTCTATTGTTGTAAGTAGATAGTATTTTTCATTGTGACTTCTTTGTAATTGTGTTGGATAGTTGTCTTAGAGGACTGAATTAATTAGAGATCATCCTTACAATATTGCTCTTACAGGTCGATAATGTTCTCCTGATTCTGATTATTTTTGATGTGCATCAATTCATATAAGTCTTCTTGGGTTTTCATGAATCTATCCTCTTTGTTATTTTTTTAGCACATAATAGTATTGCATCACAAACACATACCACTACTTGTTCAGTCATTCTCTTAATTGTTGGGCATCCTTTCAATTTTCTATTCTTTGCCACCAGAAACAGAGCTGTGATAAATAATTTTTACACATAAGACCTTTTTCGTCTTTTTCTTAGATCTATTTGGGATATATTCTTGGTAGTAGTAATGTTGGATCTCAGGTTTTATAGCCTATTGAGCATAGTTTCAAATTGTTCTCTGGAATGGTTAGATTGGTTCACAACTTCATCAACAATATACCACTGTCTCACTTTTTCCTCATCACCCTGTCATTTGTCATTTTTTCCTAAAATGTTTTCCAATCTGATAGTTATGAGGAGTTACCTCAGTGTTGTTTGTATTTCCATTTCTCTAATTAATAGTGATTTAGAGTATTTTGATGTGACTATAGAAATATTTGATTTCTTCTCGAAATTATCTGTTTATATCCTTGACCCTTGGTTATTATTTTTATAAATTTGGGTTATTTCCCTGTACATTTGAGAAATGAGATTTTTCTCATAAAACTTGCTATTTGTTCCCTTCAAACATGATTTACTCCTAATTTTCACTCTATCGGTTTTGATTGTGCAGAACTTTAGTTTCATTTAGTTTCAAGTTTAGTTTACATTAATTTCATGTAATAAAAATTATCTATTTTATTTCTTGTAATACACTGTGATTTGAGTTTGGTCAAAATTTTGTTGTTTATTCATAGAGTTAACAGGTATTTTTGAAATTTTAAACAAAAAAAATTTAAAAATTAGTTTTCCATATCATTTTACCTAAAATTCTTGCTAATGAATCTTAATGTCATTAAACATAAATTAAATGTGAAATTAATACCAAACTATTTAAAATGCCAAGATTTGTGAAATGAAAGAACTAGGGAGAAATTAGCTACACTTTCATTTGATTGTCTATTATAGAGGGAAAAAAAAATAAGAAATAAGGAATCAAAAAAAAAAAAAGGACAGGAAGTATTGTATGAAGTGTTAAAGAATAAAGTGATAAGAACAAAGAAAATAATAAATATAACTTTCATCAAGAAAATGGAAAAATGATAAAATATAAATTCAACTTTGATGGAGAAGGAAAAAAACAATAATGATATTGCAGAAGATATAATCAATTTTGCCTTGCATATTCCAAGGCAGTGATGGAGTACAGGATGTAGTTGTGGAGCTAGGAAGAGAAAGCAATGTAAATAGCTAAGCACATAGAAGACTAGTAGTGATGCAGTATCAAAAATATAGCATTCTTATCTGTGTAAAAGTATTAATACCCAGATTTAACCATTTTGAAGAGTTTTACCATGATCTTAATATCTTGCCTCATCAAGATGGGATCATATATGATCATATGGTGTTTTCACATTTGCTTTGCAACTATATCCAGTTTTCATCACCCTTATACATAGTCTCTAATAAGCTGACTTACTTTTTGATATTTCAAACAATGACAGTACATTAGCAGATGCCAAACATAACCAAAGTTCATCTCACTCCCTCTCTGTAATTGCTATGTACTTGTGACATTTTTCCTCTCTCTGGCCTATTGTCCATCAAAATATCACATTTCAGGCACTTCTGGTCTCTTCTTCTGCTAATATTTTCTCTGACTTTATGGGAAACTTTCCCCCAAAAAAGCCTGCAAGATTTCTCAGAAAAGCTTAAATAAAAAATATATATAATAAACATATAACTTCATACTATCATGATCCTTTTTCAAATTTACAATGTATTTACAATTTACAATGTATTCTCCGAGAATATCTCTTGCTACTCTTCAGGCATTGATATGTAGATTGCAATAAGGATTGTACCTGTGATTTCATTGTTATAAAGAATTTCTGCATAATGATACTTAATCTACCAATTCAGGAAAAGAATATCTATAATTTACAATCTTAAACAATTGTCTCTAGTACTGAAAGGTAAGAAGATTTTCCATTGTCTCATAGCCAAAATGTGTCAGAGTTGCTGTTTGATCAACTCAAAATGTGATATATTATATGGCAATATATTTAAAACGAACAAAAAGAAATTTAAATAGGTGATTAAGATTACTTAAAAGATTTATCACTTAGGAATGGGGAAAGGATGACCCAAGTCTCTGAAGTCACCTATATGTAAAATGTAGATTTACATACTATTCAAGCCTGAAAATGACATTACATAGGTTTAGCACATTTCAATACTTTAGTACCATTTTTTTTTAATGAAGTCTTCTAATGTTTCTTCATACATTTCAACAAGGAACAATAAAATATGTTGTAAATATCTGGTTGTTGTTGTTCAATTGTTCAGTAGCATCCAATGTTTCATGACTATAACATGCAAAGTATTTCTATTCTTCACTATCCCCCCAAATCTATTCAAGCTCATGTCCATTCATTTTATCCATCTCATCTATCAATTTCATCCTCTTGTCTTTTACTTAACTTTTTTTCTTCATTTTTTTTCCCAACATCAGGGTATCCTCCAATGAGTGTAGTCTTCTTATTATGTGGTCAATATATTTAAGCTTCAACTTTATACTTGACTTTCCAATAAATAATATGAATTAAATTAACTACTGACTGACTTGATTTCTTTGCTAACAAATTTTTAAGTGTCTTCTTTCAAAAGAAATTTTAAAATGATTATTCTATGCTATTTAGAGCCAGAATGATTAAAAAGAAAACAGAAAAATGTTCAGCTTTCCTTATAATCAACGGATATCATCATGCATAGCTTAGAAAAAAAATAGCTTTGATCATATGGATATCATCTAGATAATATCACCACTGTTTAGAATTCCTTCAAAGAAGGAAATGTTTTAATTTCATGGCTACAATTACCAAGTTCAGTGATCTTTGAACCCAAGATTTAAATGTGAAAGGGTTTCCAATTTTTTTCTCCCTCTATTTGCCAGAAAGTGATGGGACCAATTGCTAGAAACTTTTTTAAAGCCTCAAGTCAACTTTTGCATTCTTCTCTTTCACTCTTATCAAGAGGCTTAATTATTTTTTGCCATCAGAGTGATATTGTCTGCATATTAGAGATTATTGATATTTCTCTCAGAAATCTTAATTTTGGCTTTTGGTTAACCAGCCTGTCATTTCACATGATATACTCTGTATATAAATCAAATTGATAAAATGTTAACATATTTTTTTGTTATCCTTCTTTTCCAGTCTCAAACTAATCTTTTGTTCCACATTCAGTTTTTGTTTTTTGCTTCTTGGCTGAAATACAGCTTCTTCAGGAAATAAGATGATTTATTACTCCCAACTTTTTTGAGGATTTGCTACATTTTGTGATGATCCAGACAATCAATACTTTAGTGTGTAATCAATTTAAGAGAAGCTGTTTTGTCTTTCAGCTTTACTATATATATCTATATATATATATATATAGATATATATATAGATATAAATATCTATATCTATATATATTTGGTTTTCCAAAAGTATGCATATATTCCATATATTGATGGTGAGTGAAATTATCTTTTTAAAAATTTTTCTACCTCTTTTTAGTGTTTATAATGCAGGATGACATCTACATTTTCCTTCATAAACAGGCCATGAGTCAGTAAAACAAATATTTCTTAGGTCTTTTCTAGACTCTTCACAGCATGAGATAAACAGTGCAGAGAACAGAACCCAGAGAATAAATGATGATCTATGAAAAACGATCTATATCACTATTGATTAGAGAAATCCAAATTAAAACTACTCAGACATACCACCTGACAATTTTCAGTGTGTTTAATATGAAAGAAAAAAGAAAGTTAAATATGTTGGAGGGATTGAGGGGAAATCGGGATACTAATGAACTATTGGTGGAACTATGAAATGATTCAACTGTTCTGGAAAACAATTTGGAACTATGCCAAAGGGTCGAGATAGAAATAGAGATAGAGATGTATGTGTGTAATTTTGTAAAATCTTTAATTTTTGAATTTATTTATTTTAAAATAAATACAAAATAAAAAAAAAAACAAAAAAAAAACAAAATCAAAACAAAACATTGTGATATGTCCAGCAGAATATTAAGGATTCAAAATATGTAACAATAAATTCCTATTTTTAAAAAAGCAAATATAATAATAGAAAACATTATATTCATGACTTCCATCTTTTTATTACTTCCTTGTATGTTATTCTTTGTTCTCTACTATGGACTTCTTACTTTATTCTTTCCTCTTTCATCTTCCCCCTAAGCAAACTATAGTTAAACAAGAATAATGTGTTAGCCTATTCCTTTACCTTATTTCTTTATAGATTTTGTAGGATACTATGTACTTCATAGTGTGTATACACACATCCATATATGTGTATATATATATATATATATATATATATATATATATATACAAAACATGTACATGAATATACACACACATACACATGTAATTTTCCCTCATCTAATACCTTAATGTTTGTTTTTCCTTTGCATCTCATTCTTATAGTTTAATTACTATTTTTAAAAAATCTTTTTCAGGAAAGTTTTGCTATTTAGATCCAGGTCATAATCAGCTCTGCCCCAAATATTTTTTTTTTGTAATACCCAATTATTAATGTAAATATTATACATATGGTTTACATTTTCATTAAGATAATGAATAAAATTTGTCATAACTGAGTCCCCTGAAATTGATCTTTGATACTGGCTCTTACATGTTAAATTTTCTATTGAGTTCAGGTTTGCTTTAGACAAAATTTTTAAAATCTGTGAGTTTTTTAAATAACATTTTTTATTTGATATGAAACTTAATTTTGCTGGATACAATGTTTTTGACCATATGCCTAGTTCTTTTGATTGTCAACATATATTATTGCAAAGATATGTGGTCTTTTATTGTATATGTTGATATATGTATAATTCTAATTATAGCTCCACTATATTTGAATTGTTTTGTATTGTTTTGTTTCTGTTGTTTCTTGTAAAATTTTCTGTTTGATTGATGGTTCACAATTTAGCAATATTGTTCCTATGTGTTTTCCTTTTAGGATCTCTTTGAGGTTGTGATAAGTAGAATTTTTTTTCTATTCCTACTTTCCCCTCTTGTTCTACTACATTAGAAGAACAATTTTATTTGATTATTTCTTATATTATTGTGTCAAGGTTCTCTTTTTCCATCCCCCTCCCATAGGTCACAGCTTTCAATTAGAACAATTATTGTGTTTTCCTTCTTGATCTTGATCTATTCTCAAGATGTTTCCAATTTGCTACTATTTTTTCATTATATTTATAATATATATAATCTATTTACTTATTTTTTTCTCAATTTCTCTCATTAGGTTTTAAAGTCTTTATAAGATCTTCTATTAATAATTTCTGATGACTATTTTAACATTATTCTTTGGAATTGAAAATGGTTTTTCTTTTCATTCAATGTCCAGCTTTGAAGATGAACCCATCTTCCCTATTCCCAAAGTTTCTGTGGTTGGGTTCATTCTCCTTTTTTGTACTCTTGAAAATTTATTAGTGTAAGTATGAGGGAGAATGGTACTTCTGATTTCAATTCATCTCTCCCCTCTAACCCAGAACCCCAAAACAAAAGATCCACCATCCTGTAAGTGTTCACAGCATGCAGTGTCACTGTGCCATTTCTTTTATACTCCTGGTGTGTTGATTCTGTCTAAGTTGATTCCCAGTAGCATAACCAGGGCCTACTGGTTGCAATTTTCAGAGGCTCCCTCACTATTCCTCGACTCAGACCCTTGAGTCTACCATAGTCTGGGAGATACCAATAGATCCAGGAAAGACAATTTGAAAATTATTTGTCTACTTGAAGTCCAAGACCATAAAAAGAGCCTCAATAGCATTCTTCAAGAGATTAGAAAAAACAGCCCAGAAATAGCACAACCAAGGGGCAAAATTTAAAGAATCCATCAAGCATTTCTGGAAAAAAACAAAGACCTGCAAGAAAAACCCCAAGAAACATTTTTGCAAAACTCCATAATTAAAATCTCAAAAAAGTACAATCTGTCATAAAAAAAAATTGAAGTATTGATGAACCAGAGTCAGGATTACCCAGTATTTAGAAGCTTCTACAATAAAGGTTTGCAGGTCCTGGAATACCAAATTCACAAGGGCAAAGGACTTGGAATCATTGTTAAGAATAAATTATCCAGCAAGACTAAGCATTATCTTTGCGAAGATGTATTTTTAATGAAGTGGGTAATTTCAATCATATCTACTGAAAATATCAGGACTAAATATAAAATTTAATCTACAAATTCAGAATGCAAATAAATCACAGAAAGATAAACAGGAAAGAAAGAAAAATATTTAAAGGTTAAACTTTATATCACTAGAAGGAAAATGATACTTGTATCTCTTGAGAATTTTACTTTTATTGAAGCACTTAAAGGGAACATACATAGACAGAGGGTGTGCATAAAATTGTTTCTCATGTGATATTAAAGAAAAAGACATTAAGTGAAAAACAAAAGAATCATTTTGGGAGAAAAGCAAAGAGGAGGTGAAATGGGATAAATGATTTCACATGAAGAGGCATAAAAGACCTATTATAGTACAGAGAAAGAAGAGAGGGGGATGAATAATTTCTGAAGCTTAATGCCATTAATTTTGGCTCTGAGAGGAAATAAAATATTTAGTCAATTGGGTATAGAAATTTATCTTACTGCATAAGAAAGTAAAATTGGCAAAGAATTGGAAACTAAGTAGATGCCTATCAATTGGGGAAAGTCCGAATAAATTACAGTATATGAAATTAATGGAATATTATTGCTTTATAAAAAAAAATGATGAACAGACTGCAAAGGCCTGCAAAGATTTATATGAACTGATATTGAGTGAGAGTGAGATAAAAATTCAGAAAAACATTATACATGGCAACAGAAAGATTATGGGATGATCATCTATGACAGACTTGTTTCTTCTCAGTTGTTTAGTGATTTAAAGCAATCCCAATAAACTCTGGATGAAAAAAATGTCATCCACATGCAGAGAGAGATATCGAGATTGAAAGTAAACAAACACAAGATCAACATGTTCCCTTTTTCCCCTTTTTCTGTTTTTCCTTCCCATGATTTTTTCCTTTTTATTCTGATTTTTCTTTCCCAACATGAGTCATAAATAAATAAATATGTAAAATACATAAATAATAAATTACTTATATAACCAAAATCGTTTTTATATGTAACATAAATCTATATATTTTTATATGTAATAAAAACAGGAGAAAAATACCTGTTTCTATTAAAAACACTAGAAAGGAAAATAATAAGTGCATTAGTAATGAGAAAATCAGTTATCAATACTTAGAGTGACTTACTTTGTATTACATTGCTAATCATCTATCAATTAAATCATTTTAATGTAATAAGAAGTAAATGAATGCTTAATAGATAAAATATAACCCTGGATAAAACTCTGGGTATAACTTAAACTATGATATAGTCCCAGGGGACACTCGTGGAATTATCTAACACAGGTATTTTTGCTTTGTAAGTATGTAAGGGTGCATTGGTTGATCTTATGAATGCAAGTGTTTGTGTGAGTTAAATAGAATTCATCTTCAGTACACTTTTCTTAAAGACACACTTTCTTCTAATAGTTAATGATGCATCAAATTGCTATTTCTACATAAAAAATATTGAACTTATACAGGACATATCTAAAACTCATAGGAGTCTATGGTTAATTAGTTCTTTATAGGTCTTTCTTTTCCATTAACTGCAACCACTGTAAGAATCAGATTATTTTTTTAATGATTTTATTCCCCTCCTATTATGTCATCTCCTATGATGTCTATTTTCAGCTATTGTTTTGATTAATCTTCCTGACCTCAGGGTCTATGCTCTATGAATTGTTCCACATAGTTGCCCCCAAAGATACTGGTCATTTCAATCTCCAATGAATTAGACAGAGAGAAGTTAATTATTATTTGTAATGGGGATAAGCCAAAAGCCTTCCTAATAAGATCAGAGTGAGACAAGAATGTCCATTATCACCATAGTTATTCAATATTGTGCTACAAATATTTTTGTACATATAAGTTCTTTAAAACAACAACAACAACAAAGAAAAAAAAAAGAAAAACCTCTTTTGGTATCCATGCCTAGTAGTGGCATTTTTAGGTCAAAGCATAAGCATGATTTAATAGCCCTTGGGGCATAGATCATATCTTTTGATTATTTATCATTTGGGACATGACTTATTTTTTATACATTGACATCAGTTTTCTCTATGTTTGAGAAATGAAGACTTATAAGAGAAACATGCTTCAAAATTGTTTTTAGAATTACTATTGCTAATTGTATTTCCTCCCATTTATTCTATTCTCTTTCATTTCATACAGTCACTTTTCAAAAGTGTTTTGCTAATGACCATTTCCTCCCCCAATATTCCCTTTGTTCTATCACCTTTGTCCCTCCTCATATACTATTCCCTACCTAGTTTCTTTTAGGATAAGATAAATTGCTATATTTAGTGTGTATATCATTTCCTCTTTGAACCAATTCTGATAAGAATAAGGTTCAGTCATTCACCCTGTCCTCCCCTTCTTCACCTTCACTGTAAAAGCTTTTTCTTGTCTCTTTTTATGGCAGATAATTTATACCATTTCACTTCTACCTTTCCTTTTATCGCAGTAAAATCTTATCTCACCCTTTAATTTCATTTTTTAAAAATATGATTCCTTTCATATTTAACTCATATCTGTGCCCTATGTCTATATGTACTCTTTCTAATTGCCATAATAGTGAGAAACTTCAAATGAATTACAAGTATTATCCTTCCATGTAAATAATAAACCATATTAAGTCTGTTATGATATCATTCCCCTGATTATCTCCTTATGCTTCTGAGTCCTGTATTTGAAAATCAAATTTTCTGTTAAGCTCTAATCTTTTCATCCATGAATGCTTAAAAATCCTCTATTTCATTGAGTTTCCACTTTCTCCCTGAAGGATTATATTCAGTTTTGCTGAGTAGGTGATTCTTGCATATAAGGATTGTTTTCTACAATATATTCCAAGCCCTCTGTTCTTTTAATTAAGAAGATGCTAAATCTTGTTTTATCCTGATTGTGGCTCCATTAGAGTTGAATTGGTTCTTCCTGGATACTTAAATTGTTTTTCCTTGTCCTGGGAGTTGACTATAGTATTCCTGGAAATTATAATTTCAGGATCTCTTTTGGGAGATGTTCTAGAACATTGGTTCTCAAATTATGGTCTAGACAATCCTGGGGATCTCTGAAACCCTTTTAGAAGGTCTACAAATTCAATAATAGTTTTTATTTCCAATATGGTAAATGTCTATAAATATAACCCAGATAAACAAAAATGCTTTGGAGAGATCCTCAATAATTTTTAATAGGATAAAGATACTGAAAACAAAAGTTTTAGAACAACTGTTCTAGAATATTAGGACAGTTTCCTTGATAATTTCTTGTAAGATGATGTCTGCACTCTTTTTTTTGATCATGACTTTCAAATAGTCCAATAATTTGTACATTATCATTCATGTATCTCTTTTTCAGATCAGTTGTTTTTCCAATGAGATATTTAACAATTTTTTCTATTTTTCATTTTTTTTTTGTTTTACTTCATTGTATTTTGATTTCTCATAAAGTAATTAGCTTCTATTTGATCAATTCTGATTTTTAAGGAATTTTTTTTTCAGTAAATGTTTGTACCTACTTTCCCATTAGTCCATTTTTTCTTTTTAAAGCATTCTTCTCCTCATTAGCCTTTTGTATATGCTTTGTACCACTCTCAATTCTCTTCCTAATTTTTCCTCCATCTCTCTTACTTGATTTTCAAAATCCCTTTTGAGCTTCTCTGTCTAGAGACCAATTATTATTTTTTCTGTGAGGCTTTTGAATGTAGGATCTTCAACTTTGTTATCATTTTGTGAGTGTATATTTTGATCTTTCTTGTAACCCTAGTAATTTTCATTAGTCAGAAACTTTTTTGTTGCCTGTTCATTTTCCTAGCCTATTATTAAGCTTTTAATTCTTTGTTAAAGTAGGACTCTGTTTCCAGGGTGGAGGGTGCACTGTTCCACACTTCAGGAATTTTTTGAACCTATTTTCAGAGATCCTTCTAGAGACCTGACCACAGTACTGTTTTGTACCGTGGAATTGTTAAGATTGCTCCTGTCCCACAGTAGCTGTAAGGTCTAGTGGGCTAAACAAAGACTTTCCTCACTGCTAATAAAGTGATTTCTTATGAGCTGCTTCTGGAAGCTTCATCACCACTATTGCCCATGCCCACTTTTGTTTTGCTGGTTTTTCAAGGTCCTCTGACCCTACTGATAAATCTTTCCTGCAGACTTTGCAAGTTGCTTTTTGGTATCTGGGCTCTGAGAGGTCAAGAAACCATGAGTGCTGTTGATGACTCAGAGATCTGTATTCCAGTTTCTGCTTTTCTGGTTTGGGGCTGAAGCCTAGGCTGAGCTGGGCTGCAGTCCTCTGGCCTTCACCAGAACTGCATGCTGGGATCTTACCCTTATGATCTCCAAATCAATTTTGGTTTCTTTGGGCTCAGAGTTTTGGAAGCTACCAGTATTGTAGTTTGAATCAGAAGTCCCTAGAACCATTCCTGCTTTGCTAGTTTGGGTTGGGGTGCCCCCCACCAAGCCATTAGTTAAAATCTGATTTCAGATATTTTGTAGCTGTGTGAGGTCAGGCAAGTCTCAACTTTTGCCTACCTCAGTTTCTTCGATTGTAAAATGAGGATAGTATCACAGGATAATTTTGAAAATCAAATGATGTGATATGTTTAAATTATTTACAACTATTCCTAGAACATAGTAGATATTTATTAAATGCTTTCCCTCCCCCTATTAAAATGATATGAAAGGAATGTTGGAATGACTTTTGATATTCTATCAACAACTTTCAATTAAAAATCATCAGAAAAAAAAAAAAAAGCTTTACTCTTGGTGTCCTGTTTTGCCTTATTACACGACATTAAAACTAAATTTTTTCATAGTGTCATTTTCACTATTTGAAATGTTCAGTGTAAACTGCTCATACCTTCATTTTATTTTAGAGGCTATGGTAGATTTTTAATGCTAACTTGTCTTTTAAAAGACCCAAGAGTACTTATTAATAAGTATTGTGACTTTGCTCATTAACTTAACTCTAAAGAGAACTTTGAAAAGGAATGTCTATAGGGATCTTTGGTAAAAGTAATGCTTGCACTTGTAATGAAATGTTATCAATAAAGTTATAAACTGGGATTCTTTTCCATTTCTGCATTGAGTAATAAATCCCAAAGAATATTCTTCAACTGTATTTTTTTCTCTTTAAAAATATAGGCGCCTCTCTGATGCCCAAATGTGCAATTACATTATTTCCCACTGGTATCTGTATAGAGAAAATAGCAAATCATTACTATCATCTTTAATCATGATTCTACTTTTTCAAATGTTTCATATGAAAGTAGAGGAAATCAAAGGACATGTATGCATGTACCCAGGAGTCCAGAACAAAGAACATATCCCTAGAGTTTCTTTTTTTTTTTCAAACTATTTGTACCTATTTATTTCTAGATAAGCTTGCTTAAAGAATTATTATAAAGAATTAAAATGATTACTTCATTTTTTACAAGGTAAATAAAAATAAAATATTTTGTTGACTGTGGAAAGAAAAACCGTGAGTTATTATAAAATGTTAATGTATCTACAAAATAGTAAATGTAAGAAGATGAAATTCTTGAACATCTTTAGCATGTTCCTCAGCCACATAATTATCAAAGCTTGATTTACCTTATCTTTGTGCCTTTTCACTTTTCACTTATCCCCATCATCTTCATTATACTAGACAACATAACAAAAATTTTAAATGTCATTTCCTGTATATAGTAACATAATCACATTCAGAAATATTATTTAGGGATGAAAAAGGTCATCTAATTTATATGTTTACTAAAAATATTGTGAACTGAAATTATTAAACTATTTCCCTGAGAAATTCAGGGAAGATTATGGAAAACAATGGAAAGATGAAATGAATTGTGCAAATATTATCAGATTACTAAATTTCATCTAGTGTCTTGACCCTAAATCCTGATTCTATCAAAATTCTAACTTGCAAATATATATTTTTAATCCAAATGTAACAATATTAAATTTATTCTCATAAAATTTCATCTTGGTTTACTCTAATGCTTTAGACTGATAAGATTGTTTTAGACTATAATTTTGTTATTGAGTAAATTACCTCTTCTTTCCACCATACAAGCATTCACAGAATTTAAACTCTTTATTAAAAAAAAATTAATTGATTTTAAAAATGTTAAACAAAACAGGGACAAGCACTAGTTCCTGATATCCTTCATTCAAGACAGTATACCATGTTGAGATATAATCCTATAGTGCATGTTCAGACATTTCAAAATAAATCTCATTGACATAGTTTATCTGTCTCCATTTTCTCTACAATAATGTCACAAAATATTGAAATCTTTGCTAAAATCTAGACAAATTATTCCTATCTTTTGACTCATCTAATACTTTAGTAACCTTATAGAAAAAACAGAAATGAGAATAACTTTGCCTGACCTATTATTGTTGAATCCCTGCTCAGTTTCTATACACATTGGCCTATTTTCTAGATTTTTACTAACCAACTCTATAATGATGTGACATAATATTCTCCTAGTAGTTAAAATCAACCCTTGTTGATTAAACTTAAAAATACTTTTTTCCCACTTTTTGGAAATGAAAATATACATCCCTGATTGAAGATTTCAGGTTTAATTCAATAAAGACACACACAGAGACACACACACACACACACTATATATAATAGATATGTAATCTTCAAGGATCTTCACAAAGTCTCATTCAAGTTTTCCACCGAATTTCCAACAAGAATAGTCATTTTGCCTCTCCATTAGAGTCCCTATTCTTTCATTGTTTATCCAATGGATACTTATTAGATAACAATGGAATGCCTACATTAAAACCAAGTTAACTAAAATTAATTGATGCATTCCTAAATATAATGAGATCAAGTTCACATTTTCTGGGAAAAATCACTTTTAAAATAACAGCAATAGAAGCCATAGCAGCAACAATAATAGCTAGCATTTACATGGTGTTTCAATGATTTGAAAAATTTGAAAATTTACTTTTTCATTTGATCTTCAAATTCTATTCTTTGAGTAAAATGTTATCATTAAATCCATTTTACAGAGAAAGAAACTGAAGTTGAGAGAGAGTAAGTGACCCATTCAGGAACAGAGCTACTAAATATCTGAGGGAAAAAAAATCAACCCAAACCCTTCTGACATAGGTTCTAATAGTGCTATCTCACTACCAAACAACTAAAAATAAATGTTAAAGAATATAAATAGATTTTTAAGGTTGTGTTTGTTCTAATTATGAACGTCCATACAAATAAACATTTTTCTCCATTGCTTAAAACATCATTTCCCAAAGGGATTAAAATGTGTTTTAATGAACTTCTACATGTAATAGCAAAACATATTTTGAAATATTTCTAAAAGACATTAAAAGTAAATTATTAGGAATTGTATTTTTAGTGAAATAGTGAAAAAATTCAGTTTAAAAATCAATCACAAAAGAAAAAAAAATTGAAGATTTTCATGACACAACTTTAAAGGCTTTGGAAACAGACATAACCTAGCCCACTGACCTCAAGCAAATAAGTTTATTCTCCTTAAATAAATAATGAAACAACTTATGAGAATTTGCTTGAGCTGTTAGTAAAAGTATAATGTATTGGTTTGTAAAAAAATTAAAATCATAATCATTTTAATGAAGCTAAATAATTTAAATCAAGTGCCATTAAATGCACTTTTCACCCCAGATAGCATTCCTTTATTTCATATATTAAAATTTTGCAAAGAATAAAATTGTTATCAAAGATACTAAGATATTCTTTTAATTAATTGATATAGTTAAGTATTTATTAAGTATTAATAACTAATAATACTTATTAACTCCATTAATAACTGACATTTAGGAAGAAAAAAGTCAATTGATAGCAAAGACATGACATTTTATTTCAAAGAATGTGTTATTAAATTTCCTGAGTCTTAGTTTCCACATATATAACAAAGTCATCAGAAAAAAAAAGATGACACCCTTTATTTCCTTAGATTATCTTATGATACTAAATAATAAGTTTTGTTAATTTTTTAAAACATAGGATTCAAACTGAGGAAAGCAAGTAAAAATAAAAACAAGAGATGGGAATTGCTAGAAAAAAAGCCATGTATATGAGACTATCTTATAAAATAATATCAAGATTTTTATTCCTCCAAGGATACAGAGGGATTGGAGGAGAAATAAGGACTTATCGTTCACTCCAAAGAGAAGGAAGCAAAAGAGTACAATGATGTTGATAAATCACATTTGACTTTATTTTAATTAACTGGGAGGAGGGAAGGGAATTCATTATTATTGCCACAATTAATAATAACTGATATATGTAAGTTATTACAACTTTTCTAAAATATTTTTCTCATGATTATCCTGGGAATCAAGATAAATCAGTGTTATTATTATCTTTTACTGAAATGGAATTAATTTCAGAGAAGTTACTGATTTGTCAAGGTGACACAGCTTGTAAATATCAGGACCTGACTAAAGCTGTGTAATTGCAGTCCCAGAGCCCTTTTCCTTAGACAACATTGCCTCATTACAATATGTTTACAACACTGAACTTAGAGACTGATTTTTTCCCTCTCATTAAAAAGTAAAAAAAAAAAATGTTCTGGGAAGAAATTTGTCTCTATAGAGCAGAGCAGAGCAAAGCAAGAATATCTTGTACTTAAAGAGATGTAAGTGCTTTGTACCCAAATAATATTTTAAAAAAGAGATTGGAGGCTGTCTCATCAGAAAAATTGGGGAAGAATAATTTTTAAAGATCAACAAATATGTATGTATACATCAATATGCTTTAATTATTTAATTCCTCTAAGAACCTTCAAGGTATGGAAAAGTTATTTTACTATCTCAATTTTCTTACTTAAGAACCTTTTAGGATTAAATGGTTTCTAAGAGTATTTCCAAACTATGAGGGGATAAATATTGCCTCCAAATAATTTATACATTTATACACACACACACACACACACACACACACACACACACACATATATATATACACATTTATGTGAATTGCTACTGAATTAAAAAATAAACATCATTATTTAGTTGGGACTTACTTTTCAGATATAAATCATGAATAAATTCTAATAAAATATTGCTCAAATATTTCTCAAAAGCATAAAATAATACAGAGAATTTCCCAGTGTATATACATATAAATGATTGGTCATCATTATTATACCATAACAAAAATTTTACAAAATGAGGGAATGATTTAAAAGAGAATGATTCTCTAATTAATCAACAAAGTTTAATTAAACCATTATGTGACTGTCATTAGGGATGAAAGAAAAATGAAACATAAATTGTCCTCAAATGTCTTTCTTTTGCTAGATGAAAAAATATACATATATATAAAACATAGAGTGCTGAACTTGGTATAAAAATAGTTCTCAATCCAAATTCTACCATTAATTAGCTCTGTGAGTCTAGACAAATCCCTTAACCTTTATCTGCCTGCCTGCCTCAGCATTCTCATTTTAGAAATGGAAATAAAAAAAATTACATCCCAGTAGTGTTTCGACCATAAAATGAGATATTAAATGAGATATTTTACATCTTTGAAAATCTTAAAGCCCAATAGAAATCCTAGGCATCATATATACATAATTCAAATAAATACAATTAGAAACAATGCCTTTTGGGGAGAAATAGCTGTAGCTAAGGGAATCAGGACAGAGTTGATGTCAAAATGTTGCATGAGAGGGCCCTTGGAAGAAAACTCTATAATCTTAGATTGTGATGAATGGGGAGTTCTCTCAAGAAATGTCAAACATCTGTCCCAAAGTCATGGGGATGGGAGGTTTCTGACATATAAAAACCAAAAAGGCACCCACCTAGTTTCGATTCTTTATAGTTTGTATGGAAGGAGTTATTAGGTTATAAAACTGAAAAGAATGTTTGGATCATGTTTGGAAGAGCTTTCAATGCTAAATGCCTGGGTGCTTATATGTTTTTTCCTTTTTTCCTTTTTATAGTATTTTTGTTTTCCAAATCCTTTCAAAGATAGTTTTCAATGTTCACCTTTGCAAAATCTTGTGATCCAAATTTTTCTCTTTCTCCTTCCCTCTCCCCAACCCAATAAGCAATCCAGCATTGATTAAAATGCTGTTTTTCTAAATATATTTACATAGTTATCACATTGCATAAAAATCAGGTAAAATAGGAAAAAATATTCGAAATAAAAGACTAATTTATTATGCTATCACAAATTAGCCAGTAAACTCCAAGAGGATCAAAGGAGGGTTCAGATACAGAAAAAAAGGAAAACATGCTTTTAAAAGTCACTGTAGGTAAGAGTATAATACCCTCTGACAATGGTGATGTAGCAAATTATTTTATTATTTTGTGCATGTAATTTATCAGCTCATGACCTTTCACTTAAATTATTTTATTTGCCTATCATAATTACTTGGGGATCTAAACAGTTCTTGTGGTCCACAAGAATACTGGAAGTAGTCCTCGTTTTACACTGTCAAAGATAATAGCATCTTTTATCTCTAAATGCTTTAAAACTTCTTTTACCTAGCTGTATCACACTAGATCTCATATGAGTTCATACTAGAATATTACTTTCAGATGATGACTGAATAGTCATTGTTCTAGTACTCATTAAAAGAGTATATACTTTCCTTCCACTGAATGAATATCTAAAGTTGGAATTTCTGCACTAATAAATAAGGTGTCCCCATTTATAGGAAATATTCTTAATACTTTATAAATTCTCTCATCAAAACAACCCAACCTTTATACCATTAAGCATGAAATCTGTCCTTATCTTACATAGGACATGCTGCAAGGCAGATAAAGTGATAGAGAAACGATTTCTGCCCTTAATTGATGCAAATACCTACATGCATACATTAAAAGAAAAGGAAGGATAAAAAGAGAAGTCCATATGTGTGCCCCTATGCCCCTATATTATATGATAATAGACCCTGGATAAATAAAGAAGGGTTGTTGAAAAGTTTACTTTGGTACAGCAAATGTTAAGTCAGATAGGAAGATAAGAGTATTACTTAAAAGTTATATTTTTTTTAGGATAGATTATCATCTCTCTTTCCCCGATTTCTACTCTTATTAGCACTTATAGACATTAGGGACAACCTACTGTACCGAAACATAGGATTTGGAGTTAATGAATTAAATAAACCCTGCTTCTGCCATTTTCTTCCTTTGTAAATATGAAGAACCTATAACTGAAGTGACCCTTAATATATACACCTATAAAGTGAAGAGTTTGAAACAGGGGTTTTACATTTCCATTTTTTTTTTCTGAACTTTGTGACCTTATCATGAAAACATAAATTTCACATGATGAATAAATATGAATTTGCATTTGTAAAATTTGGAGTAATTTCTTAATTCATCTCTAATACTAAATTCTAATCTAGATATCTGAACTTTACAGAAATTGAGAATATTTAAAATATAATAAGCTTTAGAATACAATATTGGTAAAAAAAAATATTAGAAGATATGAAAGGGCTTTTCACATGTGCATTGTTTATTACATCTAGAAAAGACCTTAGTGCAGGGAAAACTAAATGTCAAAACTGGAAAATTTCTTGGTAAATAGAATCAAGAAAATGAGAGCTGTAACATAATCAGTAAATGATTCACTGCAACCCTTTAATTTTTTTTTTTTCTTTTAGGAAATCTTGAGGCCTAGGGAGAAAGAAGGTACTTTGTCAACCTAAAGTCATAATTCCCAGAGATTTGATACTCAAAACAAATGGCAGAAGCAAATTTCTCTATCATAGTGGAATTCACACTCTTAGGATTTTCTGACCTTCCCAACCTTCAAGGTTTCCTTTTTGGACTTTTCTTGATCATCTACACTGGCATCCTGTTGGGAAATGGACTTATCATTGTAATTACCAAAACTGAACCTACACTTCAAACCCCTATGTATTTTTTCCTCAGGAATTTTTCCTTTTTGGAAATCTGTTATACTTCAGTCATTCTTCCAAGGATATTGGTTAGTCTATGGACACAGAAGAGAAATATCTCTTTTCAAGCCTGTGCAGTCCAATTTTGTGCTTTTTTTGTTATGGCAATCACTGAAAACTTTCTCCTTACTGTAATGGCCTATGATCGCTATGTTGCCATTTGTAAGCCTTTGAATTATCCTCTTATCATGAACCACAGGGTGTGTATCTCTCTGGTAGTTGGCTCTTGGATCAGTGGGATTCCAGTTCATGTATTGCTGACATATTTGATTTTCTCTTTGCCTTTCTGTGCATCCAAAAATCTCAATCATATTTTTTGTGATATTCGCCCATTACTGAAGTTGGCCTGTGGGGATACCTCTGCAAATGAATTATCTTTTTATGTTATTGTCTTGATGCTTGGAATGCTTCCCTTCCTGTTGATAGTATGGTCATATGTGAAAATCATCACAACCATCCTGAAGGTTCCAGCAAACAAGGGGAGATCAAAAGCCTTTTCTACTTGTTCCTCTCACCTTATGGTTGTGGCTCTTTACTTTGGATGTGGTATCATTACATATTTGCGACCTAGTTCTAGCCACTCAGAAGTACTAGACAAAGTGCTCTCTATCATCTATACCACTGTGACCCCAATGTTTAACCCCATCATATACAGTCTGCGCAATAAAGATGTTGTGTTGGCATTAAAAAAATTATTATATAAGTGACTGGGATCATGAAAACAATAAATGAACTGGTCTTAGGCATATTTATTCCAAAGTTCCTATAAAAATTACCTGACTCTGAAACCTTTCCTTTTCTAATAATCTCAAGGCTTTGGGACATCTCTACAAATTGTAAATTTGATAGCAAACTTGTCTATAAATCATTCAACATTTTTTTTCAAATAATAGATAAGCTCTACTTCTAAGGAAACAATGATTTCTTGAAATTATCATATATTACTAAATATCCTGGAAAATAATTTCCACATTTATTGCCAAGGCTGAGAATTTGAGGATGGTATAAAAATATCTTAAATGAGGATTATTTTCAAAATACTGAATATATCCCTAATATTTCTGTGACCTATAAAAAGATATTAACATCCTTGAAAATTAATACTTTTTAATTACAGACTTTTAATACAGAACTATTCAAAATCTTATATAAATATACATATATACATATATGTATATATGTGTATATAAATGGATATAGATATATAAATATCCTACCTATATCTATTTTTCTATTTCACTATATCTATGTAGATAGAAATACCTTCATAGATATAAATCTATATCTGTTTCTTTCTCTGTATATATATATATATATATATATATATATATATGTATATCACACACACACATATATCTAGGTATGTAATTATTAATGAATGTGAAGGAATCTTTTTTTTTTTCTTTTTAAAATCCTGGAACAATAAGATATATTAGGAGTTGTAACAAATTAATTTACATAAAAGAAATATCTCTCATTATTAAATATATATTTCATTACAAGAGCTTTGAATCTTTAGAAAAAAAAAAACTGACAAACACTTTTAGCAGTATTGTGTCATTCATAACTTTTTGGCAGTTTGGAAAATGAGAAAACCATAGATTAAAGAGGAGAAAATCCAGATTCTATTAAATGAAGAAAAAATTAATAATGCACAATATGATGATTGAATGAATATTATTTTTCTTTTATAACAATTTAAAGACACTTATGATTGAAGGGTAATCAGATGTCCTCTAAATCAAATTGTACCTGGAAAAAAAGTCTTCTTTACAATCAGAGTTAGAAAATGCATGGATTGAGGTATTCTATTCATCAAGGTATTGAAATGTAGGTGACAATGATAGTATTATTAATGTTATGGAAAGGAAAGGAAGAACAATATATTAATAGATATAGACATATAGATAACTAGATATAGACATAAACATATATGTGTACATAAAATATATATGTGAATGTACATAAATTTATATAAACATAAATATATAATATACAATGAATTTGCATACATATACATAAATAGTACACAC
The DNA here is from genome assembly GCF_902635505.1 of Sarcophilus harrisii. NCBI lineage: Eukaryota > Metazoa > Chordata > Mammalia > Dasyuromorphia > Dasyuridae > Sarcophilus > Sarcophilus harrisii. The sequence continues at coordinate 251,541,656 of NC_045431.1, forward strand.
ATGTAGGTATGTGTGGATTTTATATATATATATATATATATAGATAGGTGTATTTTATATATGTGTGTGTATTATGTATGTATGTATGTATATATATATATATATATATATATATATATATACATATATATATACATATACATATACATTTCTTTTTGTTTGGTTATTTCTATCATATTCAACTTTTTCTGACCCCATTTGGAGTTTTCTTGGGAAAGATTCTTCAGTTTGCCATTTCTTTCTCCTTTTACAAATGAGAAACTGAGGTAAATAGAGTTCAATAACTTGTCCATGGTCACATACAGCTAATAAGCATGTGAACTCATAAAGAAGAGTTTTCATGATTCCAGATCCAACATTCTTTATCCGCTGTGTCACCTAGATGCTGGCATACACAGGTACAAATAAAATAGCCACCCATCCCCAGCCTACAACTTTCTTTTTATGTTATCTTCCTCTATTGCATTGTAAACTCAGTCAGGATAATAGTCATCTCTATTGATTTTACTTTTATCTCAAGTACTGTTAGCCTAATATAAGTATAATAATCGTTAACAACTCATATAAGAACTTGTTTATATTAATCTATCTATTGATCTATTGGTCCTTCAATTTTCCAAATAAATATCTGTCTGTTAGTTTGTATGTATTTGTCAAGCAGGGATATGATATTCCTAATAATGAAAATCAGCAATAATGGTTATTAAGTAGAAAATTTGTATAGATTTTTTTTTAATCTTGCAAAATTTTCAAGGACACTTAATATTCACACTACCTAAACATTTGAAATTAGATGGTGAAAAAGGCAAAACTTGGAAACCAGTGCAATCTAAAATTGTTTTCATGCAATGTTGAATGTTTATGAGAATGTTACCCAGATTCATTGTCATGGAACAAAGATGTTTATCTTACAAAGCTATTGCTCTAAATATGCAATTTTAATGAATGTGCTTGGCTTTAGTTTGTTAGGTTTATTTGTTGACTATTATATATAAGCACAAAGTTGAATTCTCATATCTTACAGTTTTAGGAGGGCATAATGATAGACTGTACTGGAATCTGTAAGAATAATTTTACCTGAAGATAATCAATTTTTAAGCTGTTAAGTCTCAAGCTGGGTAACAGAAAACTTGAATGGTTTAATCACCCAAGAGGAATGGATGTAAATCATACTTGATGTATCAAACAAAAAAAAAAAATATGTTACTGTGTTGCTATTTTTAAATATCCAATACACATTTATTCAGTGTATACTTTGTGGTAGATACTGATACTTTGAAACAATGTAAGGAAGTGAAGGAGCAAAGAAAAGAAAAGAAATATTTTCATACAAAGGGGACAACCAATGGAGTGTATTATTCAAGTAACAGTAAGTTTTTCAAAGTCACTAGATCAGAGATCACTTAGAAGGGACAAGATATAAGATTAGAAAGATTATGGGGGGAATTGTGTAAGCTATAAATACCCTAGAAATTACTGAGTTTAGGTGGGGGTCATGGTGAATCTGGAGTTGTACTCTTATGGCTGAGTGGATACAATCTTTGATGTCCATGAGTCAAACGAATGCAACCTGGAATTAATTGGAAAAGACTTGGGGCAAGAAGCATATTTAGGAGGCTATGACAATAATCTAACTGTGAAACATGAGGGCTTAAAACAGGATAGTGGTACAGGAGAGAAGGGATTCTACAAAGATAGAATCAAGAGTATACAATTAGATAAGAGCATTAAAGGGTATTGGAGACAAAGGGACAGATCAAGGATGACACCAAGTTTGCCAGTTTGGGGGACAAGGAATTTATGAATTTCATATTTGAGTAAATATTCTAAAAATTAAATGATTTTGCTTTTAATGACACTGTGTATTTCTTGTATTGTCTTTTGCCCCATTTGTGTGTAATGGGTTGAATTTCCAAATTTGAGTTAATTAAATAGTTAACAACAATATTTAAATTTCTTCATTCTGGTTTCTAAAGGATGACAGTACAATTTGTTTCTGGGACATATTTAAAATGTTTTAATTGGTTTTTATTTTTGGTTTTCTTACTTCATGATAGCACCCACATGTGTTCCCCCTTAGCCTACAAGAAAGCCATCCTCCATTGGCAGGGCATTTTAGAAAAATAGAAGGACAAACAAGTTATTAATATGCTTGAAAAGTATAAAAATATGTGCAATGTATTATATCTGTGTTGATCTTCCATCTCCATGAAGAGATGTTGTGGGTATCTTATCCTAACTGTACATATGAGTCCTAATTTCTATTTATGATGCTATTTTGTTCACTTTTTATTTGCATTGTTATTTTTTTAAATTTACATCGTAATAATTACTATATATAAATGTGTGTATATACATACGTATATGCTCTCCTTACTTGTCTGCATGATTTCAATTTTTCTCCATATTCACTGAATAAATACATCATTACTTTTAAAAATGTATTTATATATTTCATTTATTAGTTCCCAATTAAATCCACTGATTTAACTTGAAAACAACAGTAAAACAACAAAAAAAGTTTGAAGATTAGAAAAGTGACTGCCAAATAGGTTCAAAGTTAAAATTCAAAAAAATGCTGGAAAAAGGAATGAACAATAACCCAACAAAAGAGGACGGCTTTACCATAAAATCCTATTAAAGTGGGAGGCAAGAAGAATTCAAAAACTCAGAAAAGGAAAATTATGTAGACTACAAAGCTTCAAAAATGCTCAATAAGAAAATTTAAAGAGAGAAATAAGGGTAGTAAAGGAAACGTTAGGGAAAAAATAAAAACAAAACAAGAAAAAATAGAAACAATAGCTTAGTAAAAGAGGTACAAATATATAGTGAACAGAATAATACCTTAAAAGTAGCTAATTAGAAAATGAAACAAAAGCTCTGGAAAGAAAATAATTTACTCATTAGAATTGAGTATATGGAAATTATTGATTCCATGAGACATCAATAAAACAATAAAACAAATTCAAAGAAAGGGGGAAAATGTAGAAAATGTGAACTGTCTCATCAGAAAATCAACTTTAGGAATATAAGATTCGTTCAATATTTGCAAAACTATTGGCATAATTGACTATAGCAATAACCAAACTAACAGAAGTCATAAGATAGTCTAAGTTGATGCAAAAAAAGAAAAAAATAAAATATATAGTACTCATTCTTATTAACAATACTACAGAGCATGGAAATAAATGGTGTTTTCCTTAAAATTATAAGCAGCATTTATCTAACACTTTCAGCAAGCTTTATTTTTAAAGGGAAGAAGCTAGAAGCATTCTGAGTTAGATCACAAATGAAACAAGGATATCTACTATTACCACTATTATTCAATATTGTATTTAAAATGTTGGCTTAACCAGTAAGAAAAGAAAAAAAAAAAGAAATTAAAGGAATTAGAGTATGCAATGTGAAGATAAAACTATCACTCTTTGCATATGATATGATTGTATATTTAGAGAATTCTAGAGAATCACTCAGAAACCTAATTGAAACAATTATTAGCTTTAACAAAAATTACAGGATATAAAATAAGTCAACACAACTCATAAGCATTTTTATTTGCTGTCCAGCAGCAAAAATTAGAAAAATTTCATTTAAAATAAGTGTAGAGAAAATAAAATAAAATATTTGGGTGTCTACCTGTCCTGACAAAGCCAATAAATATATGAACACAATTACAAAACACTTTTCACAAAAAGAAAATCACATATAAACAATTGGGAAAATATCAATTGCTCATATACCTAGTTTAATAAAAATGACAATTCTAACTAAATTAGTCTACTTGTCCAGTGTCATACTAATCAGACTCCCAAAAAATATTCTACAGGGCTAGAAAAATAATAAAAATATTCATCTGTAAGAAAATTAAGGAAATTAATAGAGGGGGAAAAAAGAAAAACAAAAGACAATGGTCTAGCTGTAGCAGACTTAAAACTATTACAAATCAGTGATCATCAAAACCATATGGTTCTGGATAAGAAATAGAATGGTGGATCAATATAATAGATTAGATACACAAGCCACAGTTATGAATGATTATAGTAATCTATTGTTGATAAACCTCCAAATTCCAGCTTCTGAGATAAGAACTCACTATTTCATAAAAATTGCTGGAAAAACTGAAAAATAATATCAGAAACTTGATACAGACCTCCATCTTATACCCTATCCAAAAATAACATCAAAATGAGGTGCATGATTTGGACATAGGTGATACTACAAGCAAATTATAAGAGCAAGGAACAATTTACTTGTCATATTTTTTGGAGAAAACAGGAATTTATTGCCAAAGAACCAGAGAAGATTATGAAATACAAAATGGACAACATTTTACAGTAAATTATTTGTTTCTGCACAAACAAAACCAATGCAGCCAAGATTGGAAGGGAAGAAGAAAGCTGGAGGGAAATTTTTATAATCATTGTTTCTAATAAAAGTTTCATTTTTTTCCCTGATGCAATTGGGCTTAAGTTACTTGTCTAAAGTCACACAGTTAGGAAGTGTTAAGTGTCTGAGGTCAGATTTGAATTCAGGTCCTCCTGACTTCAGGACTGATGCTCTATCCACTGTGCAACCTAGCTGCCCCCAAAGCTTCATTTCTAAAATGTATAAAGACCTAAGTCAAATTTATAAGAATACAAGTCATTCCCCAATTGAGAAATGCTCAAAGGATATGAACAGACAATTTTCATATGAGGAAATTAAAGTCATTATAGTCATATGGGAAAATGCTCTAAATCACTATTGATTAGAGAAATGCAAATTAAAACAACTCAGTGGTACCACCTCACACCTCTCAGATTGGCTAAGATGACAGGAAAAGATAATGATAAATGTTGGATGGAATGTGGGAAAATTGGAGCACTAATACAATGATGGTTAAATTGTGAACTGACACAACCAATCTAGAGAGCAATTTGGAACTATGACCAAGGGGCTATCAAACTATGCAGATCCTGAAGATTCAGCAGTGTCTCTACTACATATCCCAAAAAGATCATACAAAATGAAAAAGGACCCACACATGAAAAATATTTATAATAGTCCTTTTTGCAGTGGAAAGGAACTGGAAGTGGATGTCCATCAGTTGGAGAATAGCTGAATAAGTTATTGTATATGAAAGTATTGAAATATTATTGTAAAAATGTTGAACAGTCTGAATTTATAAAGGCAGGGAAAGATTTACAAAAACTGATGCTCAGCGAAGCAAGCTTTATCAGGAAAATATTATACACAGGAACAACAAGATTGTGTGATGATCAATAATGACAGACTTGGTTCTTCCCAGGGGTTCAGTGATCCAAGGTATTCTTATATTTCACAGATGACACTGAAGAGGAGAGAGTGGCTTATCAAGGATTTTATCTGTTGTCATTCCTAGCCATTATATATTAACACACACTCACACACACACATACACACATATATACACACAATTAACAATGGTTATAAGGCATTCTACCACTCATATCTATATATTATTTTCACAATGGCTCAGAAAACAAGGAACAGAAAATATTTTCCCTCATTATTTACAAGGAAAATTAGTCTCAAAGAAGAAAAAAAATGTCATTTAAATGATCCCAAAGGTCTTCAGACAAAATATCATGAATGGAACTAGGTTTCCTGACTCTGAGAACAGGTTTTTCTGTTTAATGCCAAGATGTTTATTAAAGTTTTATTTAGAGTCTTAGAGTGAGAATATATAGGTCATATCTCTAATTTGATAAAGTGCCAGGGGGATAGATTTAGTTTTTTCAAGATAGTACAGTTCTGGAGTCATGTCTTAAAGATCTATGATTTTTAAAGAGAAAATAATTTCTCACAATGTACTTTCTTACTGTTGGATAGAAAAAGGAGAACTTTTTTATATTAAATGTTAAAGTGCATGAGATAGCAAAGAAATGTGCATACATGCACACATAAATATGTATATATATATATATATATATATATATGTGTGTGTGTGTGTGTGTATGCGTATGTTTATGTAGGCATCTGTGTCTATATGTATTCATATATTCTATATGTATCTTATTAAACAGGATAGTAATAGTTTCATGATCATTATATATATTTTTTTGTTTCAAAACTATTTGCCAAAATGTCTTAACCCAAATACTTTACCTGCTTAAAATTTATGTCTTTCTGAGGTAAAAATGGAAGTGATCAGTTTTCTCATTTCACATACTAAGGAATCAGTCTCAGTAGTTTTCTGCCTCAGTAGCATAACTTCTTGAGAGCAAGTGTAGAAATTATGGTGACTACAGTGCTACTACTGGGCTTATACCCCAAAGAGATACTAAAGAAGGGAAAGGGACCTGTAAGTGCCAAAGTGTTTGTGGCAGCCCTCTTTGTAGTGGCTAGAAACTGGAAACGAATGGATGCCCATCAATTGGAGAATGGTTGAGTAAATTGTGGTCTATTAATATTATGGAATATTATTGTTCTGTAAGAAATGAGCAGCAGGTTGAATACAGAGAGGCTTGCAGAGACTTACATGAATTGATGCTAAGTGAAATGAGCAGAACCAGGAGATCATTATATACTTCAACAATGATACTTTGTGAAGATGTATTCTGATGGAAATGGATTTCTTTGACAAAGAGACCTAACTCAGTTTCAATTGCTCAATGATGGACAGAAGCAGCTACACCCAAAGAAAGAACACTGGGAAATGAATGTAAACT